>NC_090757.1:77021710-77109210 GCF_036898095.1 Palaemon carinicauda
TTTATCCACGACAGAAACCCCAATAGAGGAGAGCCGTTCAACCTCACTCGGTACTACTAACAATGCATCCGCTCAGAACCCAACTCCTTAGCACCCAAAGTTTGGGGACTCCAAGGGAGAGGAGCTGGGAGGGTTCACTGGGCGGCACAGGTCCTTCGCCCAGAAATAGATTTTTCCTACGTCAAAATCCCTTTTCTGGGCTCGAACCTGTGCCGCACAGTGAATCTATACAAGAGAAAATGTCACCAAACTTGCAAAGTAAAGGAAAAAACATAAGCGTAAGGGAAATACAGGATGCTTTTAATCAGAGATGAGTACCAAAAATGCCGTGAGTGATAATATATACAGATACTCAGGAGTATAAAATTTACAAATATAATAACAGTATTCAGGTGCGAGACCAACGAATACAATAGGGTATAAATGAGGCAGGTAAGAGGGAGAGATAAGGAGTCAAGGCATTAACCTGTGAGTTACTTGGGATTAACTACGCTCCCTGCGGTTACTGTAGAAAATTTTAGGGCTTCCAAATGTTTAAGGTAGTGTTTCTTGAACACTGACGGTGATTTCCACCCTGTATACCTGGAAAGGTCTGTAAAATTCATGTGGTGAAAGAAGTTCACCGAGGTAGCAACCGCCCTGATATCATGTGCAAGAGGAAAAGAGTCAGGGTTAGCTTGTTTAATAAAATACAAGATTTGTTGCCTGATCCCTTTAATAGTAATGGTACCGCCTTGTTCTCTAACGAATAGAGGCCCCGAGGAGTTATAGGAGGTCCGGGATAAATAAGACCTAAGAGTAGTAACAGGGCACAGAGACGGATCTTGCGTGAGGGGAATAATTTTCCAGGAAGACCATCTGTTTTGAGGGTCTTCGTTCTTAGCCAAAAAGAATTTGTTAGGAGAAAGAAGGACCTCTCCCGAAGGCAGGAAGTCAATATGACCCGGGTCTCTCGACAAGGCTGCCAATTCAGAAATTCTTGCCCCGGAAGCCAAGCTCACCAGGAAAAGTGTTTTCCTGAGAAGGGGAATGTAATCACAAGAACTGTTCATGGTATCAGAAGCCAATCTGAGTACGTCATTAAGGAACCAGGTCACCGGAGTAGGGCGAGTAACCGGTTTCAGTCTGGCACAAGCTTTCGGAATTGAAGCTAACAAAGAGTCGGTTAAGTCTATGTTAAAACCCACTAGGAAGATCTTTTTCAGAGCCGATTTAATAGTGGTGATAGTATTGGCTGCCAGACCTGATTCTAATAAAGATCTAAAGAAAGTAACTGTAAGGTTCAAGTTCATACAGTTCACGTCTGATTCTATTAAAAATTTTGCCAACTTTTTAACTGCAGAGTCATACTGGCGGATGGTGGAATCCCGTTTATCCGATTCTAGGAACAAGGTGTTTTGAGGATCAATATTGGCACCATGCATAGCCGCAAACTTCATAAAGTCCATAAAGTTAGGGCGCTCTGAATGTTTGAGAAAGCGTACACAACGCGTGTTTGTACTATCTGAGACAGAACCGGATTGGGTATCGGGTGAGGGTATAGTCTCAACTCTCGCAGGAGAGGATACCAGTTGCTCTTGGGCCAGTTGGGTGCGACCAAGGCTACTTGTCCCTTGAAGGATCTCAGTTTGTCTAGAACTTTCAGCAAAAGATTCACCGGGGGAAAGAGATAAATCTTTTCCCAGGTGTCCCAATTCTGTGACATGGCGTCTGTGGCGTAAGCCTGAGGGTCTAGATTGGGAGCCACATATACTCTCAATTTGTGGTTGGATTCCGTGGCGAAGAGGTCCACTTGGAGACCGGGAACCTGAGAGAGAATCCACCGAAATGACTTTAGATCGAGTGACCATTCCGATTCTAGAGGGGAGGTCCGGGACAGGGCGTCTGCCACTACATTCCGGACTCCCGCCAGGTGGACAGCTAAAAGATGCCAATGGTTCAAGGCTGCTAGGGAGAATATGGCTACTAGAACATGGTTCAGAGGCCCTGACTTTGACCCGCCTCTGTTGAGGCAGCGGACCACTACTTCGCTGACGAGGACCAGACGAAGGTGTTGTTTCTTGGGAAGAGCAAGACGTTTCAGGGATAGAAGAACTGCCATGGCCTCTAGCACATTGATGTGAAATTGGTGGAACAAGGGAGTCCAAAGACCTTGAACTTTCTTGAGCTGAGAATAACCGCCCCAACCTGACAAGGATGCGTCCGTGTGAATGATTAATTTCGGAGGCGGAAATCGAAGGGGAACTGACTTTGACAGACTGTTTGCTCTTGTCCAAGGAAGAAGTCTTTCCCATAGAATGGGAGGAAGGCGGACTTTCCTGTCCCGGAGCTTCCGGTTCACGCTCGAACGCCAGACACGATTGAAATCTTTCAATTTTGCCTTCAGAAGAAGATCCGTCACTTAGGCAAACTGAAGGGACTCCAGAATCCTCTCTTGGAGTCGTCTGGAACTTACTTTGTCTTTGAGAAAGCGTTTGGTATTCCTTGCAATCTCTAACCTCTTGGGTCTGGGAAGACACAGAGTATGAGATATAAGATCCCATTGCAGGCCGAGCCATTGGAACTTCGATTTTGGAAGAAGACGGGACTTCTTGAAGTTGATCTGGAAGCCTAGAGATTGAAGATAATGGATGACTTTGTGAGTGGCTTTTAGGCAATTTTGGGAGGTGTCTGACCAAATGAGCCAGTCGTCCAGATAGGCTACTACTTGAATCCCTTGATTCCTGAGTTCCTGAACAGCGACTTCTGCTAACTTTGTGAAGATCCTTGGGGCGATGTTGAGCCCGAAAGGCATCACCTTGAAGGAGTAACTTTTGTCCCCTAAGCGAAAGCCTAGGTACGGACGGAAGTGTCTCGCTATCGGGACGTGATAATAGGCGTCTGTAAGATCGATAGAGGTGGTGACTGCCCCACGGGGAAGTAAGGTCCGCACCTGCGAGACGGTAAGCATTCGAAACTTGTCGCATTGAATGGACAAGTTGAGAAGGGATAGGTCTAGAATCACTCTTCTCTTGTCTGAATCCTTCTTCGGGACACTGAACAGCCGACCTTGAAACTTCAGGGGTTTCGTTTCTAGTACGGCATTCTTTTGTAAAAGATCCTGGACAAATTCGACCAGATCCGGAGTGGAATGTTGACGAAATTTGTTCGGAGGAGGAGGTCCTTGAATCCAACTCCACCCCAGTCCCTTGGAGATGATACTGAATGGAAGTATATGGACGGAGCTTCTTCCTACCCCGGGCTTGGTAAATTGCAGGGTCAGATTTACGTTTAGGAGTCAAACCCCAACGGGCTTTAAGGCTCTGGTTGACTCTAGTGGCCTCCGCCAAGACCTCCTCTACAAGGTCCTCAGGGAAGAGGTTTGAACCCCAACAGGAGGACCGGATCAGCTTATTAGGTTCATGCCTAATAGTCGCCTCTGCCAGGACATGTTTGCGACACTTGCGTTTAGCAGTAGCGAAGTCATACAGGTCGTAGTATAATGACTGCAACGTAGCCTTGTTGAGAGATTTAAAAATACTCTCAGTATCGTAAGTCAAGGCTATCGACTCCGTGGAAGTGGCCAGGTTCAGAGTACGGCCAACGCGTAGGCGAGAATTATACTCCTGTTTAATGAGGGATTCCGGGAGACGGGGAAGCCGCTCATTAAACATTACCGAAGCACAGTCTGCTGCTAGCTTTCCAGAGGTAAATGTGGTATGGACGTTGTCCCAACACTCAATGCCTGAAGGAAGAAGGAGGGAGATTGGATCCACCTCTCGGATAGGAGGCAAGGGCTTCTCCTCCAGAGCATATTGGAAGGCAAGCTCTGCTACCTTATTGACACATGGAGTCACGGAGTTTTTGTCCATTAGGAACATTGTAAAAGAGCTCTTATAAGGCGTCAACATAGTGTTGGTGCAGCCGATGCCATTCAGGAATCTGGCCCACACAGATTGGGCCTGCTCTTTTGGGAAGATGACTGTTTCCTTGGGGACCTTGTCTAACCGAACCAAAGCTTCCTCGGTAAGCCTGGCATAACCATGAAATCAGCAATCTTTCAAAATATTCCACCCACCTTTTCCTTGCCTCTTCTTTTAACAATCTGCCATTCCCTTCTTTCACTGTCTCTTCAATTCTTGAACCAGCCTCCCTTACTCTCTTCACTTCTTTCCAAAACTTTTTCTTATTCTCTTCATATTAATGATTCAATCCTTGACCCCACCTCAGGTCAGCTGCCCTCTTTGCCTGAGTAATCTTGCGTTTTACTTCCCTATTTTTCTCTCCATATCTTTCAAACTTCTCTGCACTATTACTCTGAAGCCAAATTCTTCAAATGCCCTCTTTTTCTCTTCCACTTTTACCCTCACTCTTTTATTCCACTATTCACTACTTTTCCTCATGCTGCCTACAACAATCTTCATGCCACACACATCCCTTGCAATCCTGACAAAACTTTCTTTTACTAACTTCCACTCCTCTAAATTACCAGTTTCTCTCACTTTCACTCTGTCATATGCTATTTTCAACCTTTCTTGATATTCGCTGTATTCCCCTACTCTTTTGCTACAACTAATTTTCTTCCACCAAAAAATGATCAGACATACTGTTAGTCATACCCCTAAACACGTGCATGTCTTTCAATATTCCAAAGATTCTTTTAGTTATCAACTCATAACCCCCCAGATCCTGAAGCCTTGATGAGGATGGGAGGCTTAGGGATTAGCAGCTGGGCTCTAATGAACAGTGGGAACTACTTTCCCACTGGACCTCGGTGCCCAACTGTCGATCCAACTAAATCAGTCAGCACTTTCTCTTTTCCTTTTGGTTATTTCGTTTTTTCTCCCATCTCTTCCTTTTGGGCACAATAATGTGGACAACCTGGCTTGTTTGATTATACTTAGGCTGCTGCTTTGGATTTGTCACAGTGTGGGATGGACGACATTCCTTCTCAACCTGGGCCAATTTAGACTCCATCACCCTCTGGCAGACCCCATTGGGTGCCGACCAAGTCTGTTGAGAGTTGGGCTCCAGTGATCCGGTTGTAAGTCGCCCTTATTTGCGGGTAATTGGTGACGAGAGGCATTGGAGTTGCTGGTGGGAGGGACAAACCACTCCCACTGACCAGTGTATGCCCCCCTTAAGAGAGGCAGCCCCTCTCTAATAGAGGACTGGTCCCCACTGAAACCTCTTTCATGTTGGGCCACATGGGATAGGAGGACTGACATCCTCCGATAAGAGGTGGATAACCCGGCTTGCTCATACCCAAAAAACCCACCCCTCTATTGACGACCTGGAAAATACAAACATAGACCTCGTTACAGACAGCTCCAACTCGGGTTCTAATATTGTAGCATTGAAACCTTGTGCGCGTTATGAAAAGAATGAAAAGAAAACAATAGAGAAGAAGAGAGAGAGAGAGAGTGAGAAATGATGACGGTACAGAAAGATATAGAAAAGTAGAAGTATTACCTTGTCACTATGAAGTAGTGAATTATGAAAATTTTTTTATCTTAGAATTTGAAAACGTAAGAAATGAGCGTGTAAACGTTTTCAAAGCTAACAGGGAAATTGCCAGAGTTTAAGGGCGAAATATGAACAATTTAAGCTCCTCGTACGTGAGCACTCCCCTATAACTGTATGTCTACAAGAAAGCAAGCTCGATGCTAATACTCCTTGTACTCAAGAGTATGTTAGCTATAGGACACCATATGATCAACGAGCAGGGAGCCATGGGGGAAGTCTTATATACGTTCGTCGAGATGTTCCTCATATATCTTTGTCTATCTGTACCCCTCTGCAGACAGTGGTTGTACAGATTGATATAGGGAGAAAATACACAATCTGTTCTCTTTACTTGCCTCCAAATGATAACTTCTCATATGATAATATAGTAGAGGTGATTAAACAACTCCCACAACCTTTTTTCTTACTAGGAGGTGTTAATAGTAGACATCCTTTATGGGGTGATGTTTTGGCAAACGCAAGGGGTAATATTATATCATCAATTTTGGAGAATGAATATGTCGGACTCCTTAATAGAGGAGAGCACACACATTTTTATGTTCAGACAGGTACCTTGTCCTGCATTGACCTATCAGTTGCAAGCGGTAACTGTCTTTTCAATTTTAATTGAAGAACATTAGATGATTGGTATACTAATGATCATGCACCAATCATTATTAACACCAACAAAGGTCAACCTTTACAGAGATCGCCTCGATGGAATCTTGATAAGGCGGACTGGGATAGATTTCGTGAGCTAAGTGAAATTGAAGGAATTGCAGAACAGTTTGAAAGTGTAGATGACACCATAGATTTACTTAATAGAACTCTTCACACAGCAGGAGTGAATTCCATTCCCAAAACAACAGGGATATTCAGAATACGACCAGTCCCCTGGTGGTCATCAGAACTAACTGCCCTGCACAGAGCCACAAGAAATTCTTTAACTCGATTGCGCATGCGCCATACTGAGGAGAATTTAGTCATATACAAGAAATATAGAGCGCAGTTCCGTCATGCCATGAAAGAAGCTAGGCGCCAGTCTTGGATGTCATTTGTTTCCTCCATTAATAGTAGAACAACAACATCATCTGTGTGAAGGAAAGTCGAAAAGATAGCAGGTAAATTCACCCCAAACCCACCGCCAGTGTCAATGGTAAATGGCCAGTATGTGACTGAAGCAACCGAAATTAGCAATGCCCTGGCTGGCCATTTTTCAAATGTATCGTGCAAGTGTGAAGCAGCTCCTGGTCACCAGTATAGGAGCATTAAAGAAATGAAAGTTTTAAATTTTGCAACAAGAAAGGAAGAGTCATACAATTCTCCTTTCACTGAAATAGAATTTGATTTTGCTCTTGCTACGTGTAACGATACAGACCCTGGACCTGATGGAATTCCATATGCAATGATTAAACACGTACCTTTTGATAAAAAGTTATTTATTTTAACATTTTTAATAGAATATGGCATGATCATAGTTATCAAAGTGTTTGGGAACTAGCCATTATTTAACCTTTTTAAAACCCGGTAAGGACAAGTTTTTAGCAGAAAATTATAGGCCAATTGCATTAACATCTTGTTTGTGCAAAATCATGGAGAAGATAGCCAATGTAAGACTGATGTGGTACCTTGAAAAGAAGGGTATTCTATCACCCATTCAATGTGCTTTCAGAAAAATGCACTCAACGACTGATGTGCTGATACGACTTGAGTCCTCCATTTGATAGGCCTTTGCTTCCAAACAGCACCATGTGACAGTCTTGTTTGACCTTGAAAAGGCATATGATGCCACATGGAGATACGGTTTACTTAAGAGAATCCATGAGTTTAGATTAAGAGGAGAGCTACCCCTATTTATCCAGTCTTTTCTTTCACATAGAGTGTTCCAAGTGAGAGTTGGGAAAACTCTATCAGAGAGTAAATGCCAGGAAGGAGGAGTTCCTTAGGGGACTGTGCTGAGTGTAACCCTTTTTGCCCTAGCAATTACTGGGATATCCTCAGTCATCCCCCCCCCCCCCAGATGCTGAAGTTTTGATGAGGATGGGGGGCTTAGGGATTAGCAGCTGGGCTCTAATGAACAGTGGGAACTACTTCCCACTGGACCTCGGTGCCCAGCTGTTGATCCAACTAAATCAGTCAGCACTTTCTCTTTTACTTTTGATTATTTCTTTTTTCTCCCATCTCTTCCTTTTGGGCTCGATATTGTTGACGACTTTGGCATGTTCGATTATACTTTGGATGTTGCTTTGGATTTGGCACAGTGTGGGATGGACGCCATTCCATCTCAACTTTTGCCAATTTAGACACCATCACCCTCTGGCAGACACCATTGGGTGCAGACCAAGTCTGTTAAGAGTCGGGCTCCAGTCATCCGGTTTTAAGTCACCCATATTTGCTGGTGATGGGTGACCCCAGGCATTGGAGTCAATGGAGGGAGGGGCTAACTACCCCCACTGACCAGTGTACGCCCACATAAAGAGAGGCAGCCCCTCTCTAATAGAGGACTGGTCCCTGCTGAAACTACTTCTCGTGTTGGGCCTCATGGGATAGGAGGACTGACATACTCTGATAAGAAGTGGATAACCTGGCTTGCTCATACCAAAAAAAACCCACCCCTCTGTTGACGACCTGGAAAATGCAAACTTGGACCTCGGTACAGACTGCTCCAACTCAGGTTCTAATATTGTAACCTTGGAACCTTATATGCGTTTTGGAAAGATTAATAAGAAAACACTAGAGAAGAAGAGAGAGAGAGTGTGAGAAATGATGACAGTACACAAAAATATAGAAAAGTAGAAGTATTACCTGGTCACTATGAAGTAGTGAATTATGAAAGATTTTTTTATCTTAGAATCTGAAAACGGAAGAAATGAGTGTCTAAATGTTTTATAGCTAACAGGGAAATAGTCACTTTATGTGGAGGGCAGCCAAAAATTCTACCCCATTAGAATTAGAAGGTGAAAAGCTAAAAGCACTTACAACATTGGATGGTCATAGTTGTAAAATGCTTTTCGCACCCTACTTTCAACCAGAATAGAGGTGTGATATATGCTCCAGAATTGCTGGATCTAGAGGAAAAAGAAATTGAGGATGAACTGAAAAGTCAGGGAGTAGTTAAAGTTGTCAGAATGATAAAGAGAGTTGGAGAACAACGTATTCCTCTTGCTACTTTGATTATAACATTTAGTCAATGTAGATTACCAAATGTTATTAAGGCTGGTTGGCTATCTTTGAAGGTGAAACCTTGTATCCCTTAACCATCGCAATATTATCATTGCCAAATGTATGGACATTTAAGCCAGAAACGCAAGGAAAATGTAAATAATAAGCCAGGTGTTTGTGCCAACTGTGGAAAAAGTAGTCATGGAGTATGCAGAGAAAACCCTAATTGCATACATGTTGGGGAAGCACACGCAGCTACATCTGAAAGCTGCATTAAGTTTATTTTTTAAAAGAAATTCAGGCCATTAGGACCATGGAAAGGGTTACTTTTAAAGAGGCTCGTAAAAGAGCTCTTGAAAAGCACATAAGACCAGGGCAACCTTTTTCAATGGTTCTGAAGAAAAACTTGCCAAACCACACAGACGAAAATTATATCTCTACTTCTAATATGAAGAAACAAATGAAAGTAGTTAAAGAGGTTGAAAGTCCCATCGAAAATCTATGTCCAGAAATTGTAGAAAAATCAAAACAGATACTTAAAGATCTGAAAGTTATTCAAAAGCCAACTACTCAGATGCTAAACTATAGTACAAACCTCTCTCAGGCCGTGTCCTTGCCCAATCTGATGGAGGTTCCGCTTGAAACTAATTTACCTGGTGAACCTATAGTGGGGAAGGGGCAAAAACCTGACAGATCACAACCTTTTAATCGAAAAAGAGAGAGATCTCCATCTCTCTTGCCTCTTACCATAATAAATATTAAAGTCACGACTTCAAATAAATATAATATCTTGTCTGCTGATGTTTCTGATCAACTGGAAGGTAAATTGAACCAATCAGAAATTCAAGTTGAGGTCCACCATCCTCCTCAACAATTAGATCAAAAGGACACAAAGAAAAAGAGGAACACAAAACCCACTATATCAAGATCCTCTTTAGAGATACCACCGAGAAATATTGTTAGATCAAGTATTGCCAATGGGAAGACTTCATCTAAGGTATCTTCAAAAAATAAATCATAGTTTTTTCCTCCATTCTGCAATGGAACTGCCAGGATTTAAGAAATATGAACAACTCCAGCTCCTCATACGTGAGCACTCCCCTATAACTGTATGTCTACAAGAAAGCAAGCTTGATGCTAATACTCCTTGTCATCGAGAGTATGTTAGCTATAGGACACCATATGATCAACGAGCAGGAAGCCATAGGGGAAGTCTTATATACGTTCGTTGAGATGTTCCTCAAATATCTTTGTCTATATGTACCCCTCTGCAGGGCAGTGATTGATATAGGGGGAAAATACACAATCTGTTCTCTTTACTTGCCTCCAAATGATAACTTCTCTTATGATAATATAGTAAAGGTGATTAAACAACTCCCACAACATTTTCTCTTACTAGGAGGTGTTAATAGTAGAAATCCTTTATGAGGTGATGTTCTGGCAAACGCAAGGGGTAATATTATATCATCAATTTTGGAGAATGAAGATGTTGGGCTCCTTAATACAGGAGAGCCCACACATTTTCATGTTCAGACAGGTACCTTGTTCTGCATTGACCTATCAGTTGGAGGCTCTAGCTGTCTTCTCGATTTTAATTGGAGAACATTAGATGATTGGCATACTAGTGATCATGCACCAATCATTATAAACACCAACAAGGGTCCGCCTTTCAAAGATCGCCACGATGGAATCTTATCAATTACTTGGTCACTATGAAGTGGTGTATTATGAAAAATATTTTGTTAGAATTTGAAAACGGAAGAAATGAGCGTTTTAATGTCTTCAAAGGGAAATAGTCACTTTATATGGAGGGCAGCCAAAAATTCTACCCCAAGTAAATGGAAGTCTCTTGATATAGACAATATCCCCATTACACGGTGAAAGGCTAAAAACACTGACAACATTGGATGGTCATAGTGTAAAATGCGTTTCGCACCCTACTTTCAACCAGAGTAGAGCTGTGATATATGCCCCAGAATTGATGAATATAGAGGAAAAAGAAATTGAAGATGAACTGAAAAGTCAAGAAGTAGCTAAAGTAGTCAGAATGAGAAAGAGAGTTGGAGAACAACGTATTCCTCTTGCGACTTTGATTATTACATTTGATCAATGTAGATTGCCAAATGTTATTAATGCTGGTTGGCTATCTTTGAAGGTGAAACCCTATATCCCTTCACCAGTGCGATATTATCATTGCCAAATGTATGGCCATTTAAGCCAGAGATGCAAGGAAAAAGTAAATAATAAGCCAGTTGTTTGTGCCAACTGTGGAAAAAGTAGTCATGGATTATGCAGAGAAAACCCTAATTCCATACATTGTTGGGGAAGCACACCCAGCTACATCTAAGAGATGCGTTGTTTATTTTTGAAAAAGAAATTCAGGCCATTAGGACTATGGAAAGGGTTACTTTTAAAGAGGCTCGTAAAAGAGCTCTTGAAAAGCACATAAGACCAGGGCAACCTTTTTCAATGGTTCTGAAGAAAAACTTGCCAAACCACACAGACGAAAATTATATCTCTACTTCTAATATGAAAAAACAAATGAAAGTAGTTAAAGAGGTTGAAAGTCCCATCGAAAATCTATGTCCAGAAATTGTAGAAAAATCAAAACAGATACTTAAAGATCTGAAAGTTATTCAAAAGCCAACTACTCAGATTCTAAACAATAGTACAAACCTCTCTCAGGCCGTGTCCTTGCCCGATCTGATGGAGGTTCCACTCGAAACTAATTTACCTGGTGAACCTGTATTGGGGAAGGTACAAAAACCTGACAGATCACAATCTTTTATCGAAAAAGAGAGAGACCTCCATCCCTCTCGCTTCCTACCATAAGAAACAAAGTCACGACTTCAAATAAATATAATATCTTGTCTGCTGATGTTTCTGATTAACTAGAAGGTAAATTGAACCAATCAGAAATTCAAGTTGAAGTCTACCATCCTCCTCAACAATTAGATCAAAAGGACACAAAGAGAAAGAAGAACACAAAACCCACTATATCAAGATCCTCTCTAGAGATACCACCGAGAAATATTGTTAGATCAAATATTGCCAATAGTGAGACTTCATCTAAGGTGTCTTCCAAAAAATAAATCATAGTTTTTTCCTCCATTCTGCAATGGAATTGTCACGGTTTAATGGCGAAATATGAACTCAAGCTCCTCATGCGTGAGCACTCCCCTATAACTGTATGTCTACAAGAATGAAAGCTTGATGCTAATACGCCTTGTCCTCGAGAGTATGTTAGCTATAGGATACCATATGATCAACGAGCTGGGAGCCATAGGGGAAGTTTTATATACGTTCGTCAAGATGTTCCTCATATATATTTGTCTATCTGTACCCCTCTGCAGGCAGTGGTTGTACTGATTGATATAGGAAGAAAATACACAATATGTTCTCTTTACTTGCCTCCAAATGATAACATCTCATATGATAATATAGTAGAGGTGATTAAACAACTCCCACAACCTCTTCTCTTACAAAGAGATCTTAATAGTAGGCATCCTTTATGGGGTGATGTTTTGGCAAACGCAAGAGGTAATATTATATCATCAATTTTGGAGAATGAAGATGTCGGGCTCCTTAATACAGGAGAGCCCACACATTTTCATGTTCATAAAGGTATCTTGTCCTACATTGACCTATCAGTTGCAAGCTCTAACTGTCTTCTCGATTTTGATTAGAGAACATTAGATTATTGGCATACTAGTGATCATGCACCAATCATAAACACCAACAATGGTCCACCTTTACACAGATCGCCTCGATGGAATCTTGATAATGCGGACTGGAATAGATTTTGGGAGTTAGTGAAACTGAAGGAAATGCAGAACAGTTTGAAAGTGTTGATGATGCCATGTACTTACTTAATAGAACTCTTCACACAGCAGGAGTGAATTCCATCCCCAAAACAACAGGGATATTGAGACGACGACCAGTCCCCTGGTGGTCATCAGAACTAACTGCCCTGTACAGAGTCATAAGAAAGTCTTTACCTCGATTGCACATGCGCCGTACTAAGGAGAATTTAGTCATATACAAGAAATGTAAGCACCGTTCCGCCGTGCCATGAAAGAAGCTAGGCGCCAGTCTTGGATGTCATTTGTTTCCTCCATTAACAGTAGAACACCAACATCATCTGTGTGGAGGAATAAAAAAGATAGCAGGTAAATGCACCCCAAACCCACCACCAGTGTTAAAGGTAAATGGCCAGTATATGACTGGAGCAACCGAAGTTAGCAGTGCCCTGGCTGACCATTTTTCAAATGTATCGTGCAAGTGTGAAGCAGCTCCTAGTCACCAGTATAGGAGCATTGAAGAAAAGAAAGTTTTAAACTTCGCAACAAGAAAGCAAGAGTCATACAATTCTCCTTTTACTGAAAGAGAATTTGATTCTGCTCTTGCTGCGTGTAACAATTCAGCGTCTGGAACCGATGGAATTCCATATGCAATGATTAAACACGTACCTTTTAATACAAAGTTATTTGTTTTAAGCATTTTTAATAGAATATGGCATGATCATAGTTATCCAAGTGTTTGGGAACTAGCCATTATTTTAGCCTTTTTAAAACCCGGTAAGGACAAGTTTTTTAGCAGCAAATTATAGGCCAATTGCATTAACATGTTGTTTGTGCATAATCATGGAAAAGATGGTCAATGTAAGACTGATGTGGTACCTTGAAAAGAAGGGGTTTTTATCATCCATTCAATTTGGTTAAAAAAAAAATGCACTCAACGACTGATGTGCTGATACGACTTGAGTCCTCCATTTGTGAAGCTGTTTGCTTCCAAACAGCACAATATGACAGTCTTGTTTGATCTTGAAAGGGCATATGATACCACATGGAGATACGGTATACTTAAAAGAATCCATGAGTTTGGATTAAGAGGATAGCTACCACTATTTATTCTGTCATTTCTTTCACATAGAGTTTTCCAAGTGAGAGTTGGGAAGCTCTATCACAGAGTAAATGCTAGAAAGGAGGAGTTCCTCAGGGGAGTGTGCTGAGTGTAACCCTTTTTGCACTAGCAATTAATGGGATATCCTCAGTCATTCCCGGGATGTTCTTGCAACATTATTTGTGGATGATCTCTCCATATTTGCTGGGGCTAGAATGGCAATGGTTGAGAGATAAATACAACTCTCTCTTGATAAAATTATCCATTGGGCCGATATGAATGGATTTGAAGTTCTCGACAAGGAAAACTACAATTGTCCATTTCTGTTGTATCTGGGGAGTACATCCAGACCCAGATATATACATCAAAGGTCAATGGATCCCATGTGCAAGTGAAGCTAAATTTTTAGTGTTGATATTTGATTGTAGACTTACATGGGTTTCTCACTTGAAATCATTAAAAGCTGAATGTCTTGAAGCTATGAATCTTTTAAAAGTATTGTCCCATACATCATAGGGGGCCAGACCGCAATACTATTTTAAAATTATACAAGGCCTTGATTTTTTCCAAAATTAGTTATGGATGCGAAATATACTCCTCAGCCACCCCAAGCCGGTTAAAAATATTAGATTCTATACATCATGCTAGCATTAGATTGTCCACTGGAGCCTTTAGAACCTCACCTATCACAAGTATCCTTGTTGATGCTGGGGAGTTGCCTCTAGACCTTTACCGAATGTCTTCTATTCGGTATTGGTTTAGATTGCAAAGACTCCCTAATTCTTCAGCCTTTCAGACTGCAAGCCTTGTAAGGCACTCAACCTACTTTGAGTTGCACCCAAAATCTCAACCTTTTGGGTTTCAGGTGAAACAATTATTAAATCTGGATATAATTAGAATTAAGGTGCTTCCATTCAAGGTATTATCAACGCCTCCATGGAAATTACCTGACATATCTTTTTGTAAATACTTTATTGGAGTTAAGAAGAATATGACTGACTTAGAATCCAGGTCTCTTTTTATGGAACATGTTGCAGAACATAGGGAATCGACTTTTGTATTTACTGATGGCTCCAAATCTGACGCTGGCGGTGGATTTGGAGTACATATTAATGATTTTAATTGTAGAGGTGCACTTCCTCTAACAGCTTCCATATTTACTGCCGAACTGAATGGCATACTTACTGCTATTGAGAAAATAGTTTTTGAAAAGGAGGGTAATTTTACAATTTTTAGTGATGCAAGAAGTTTCCTGCAAGCTTTTGAAGTTTTTAATTCTAGTAACCCTCTAGTTTTAAATATTTTAGAATGGCTTTATATTATTGGACGGAGAGGTATAACAGTTCGACTTTGTTGGGTTCCAGCACATATAGGTGTGTCTGGGAATGAGAAGGCAGATTTACTGGCGAAGAATGCTGCATCCGAGTTGCTACCAAGGAGATATCCCATTCTGTGTAATGATTTCCTACCTTACATCAAGAAATTGGTTTGTAATAAATGGCAACAGCACTGGGATAGTCAAGATGGCAATAAAATGAGAGATGTACCAAATATCATATCACCTTGGAGGTATAACATGATGCCCTGAAAATGGGAGACGACTCTTTGTCGTCTCCCTATTGGTCACACACGGGTGACATACGAGTTTCTGCTGAAGGGCCAACATCAACCGTGTTGCGAGGACTGTTTAGTACCTTTATCAGTGAGGCATTTATTAACTGAATGCCATAATTTTAATAACTTAAGAAATAGATATCTGTTTGAGCCCTAGGTGAGGGGGGCAGGTTCATCCTTGCCAAGATTCTTGGACATGATGTGTCCTACTATGCGAGCAGCATTTTTAGATTTATTTCAGGAGCAGGTCTTCTGAATACTATTTAACTTCTATAATGACATTCAAGTTTTTTGGTTTTGATTGAATATTTTGTTAATTTTTATATGAAATAAATGATATCGGCGTCAATGACCTTAGATGTCAGGATGCCTAAAAACTTTAATTCAATGAATCAATTCCAACTCTATAAGAAAAATTCCTCTTACATATATGAATATATTATGTATATATCTATAATTTTTTTTCTTTTGTCTTTGATGTTTCTACATCTATTATAGCCGCCGACGTAGTATGTTTATGTATTCGTTATTGCTGACTGCTTCGATGAATTAGAGGAGGTGTCGTGGTTGGGAGGTATTTACATTCAAAGCTCTCTGTGAGAGTTGGATGATATCAACCTTCCTAAAGATGGTTTGGACCTTTCTGGCAGAACTATTCTCTAATCAACCCCTTTCTCGACCCCTGCTTTATTGATTTTTCAAATAACGATCCCCCATCCCCTGGATTTGCTGACTTTTCCCCGGCACTGTTGACAACCTCTGCTAGTTTAATTAAGGAAAATTTTGTTGACAACATTCGAACTAAAAACTACCATACTGCTGATGTTAAAAATCTAGTAATTTGGGTAACACAAGGAAACTACAATTCCTTCATGTTCCATTAGAGACAAACTATGATGATACATATAGAGCATTTGAGTGCTATGGATTGATAAAGGAAATAAGGATGAGACTCTTAAATGATAAATGGGACTCTTGGATATCTTTTGATAGTTATGATGTAGTATTTAATGCTGTTTGTAATCTTAGTAATATTAAAATTAACAACTTAACTCATGGGAGCTATTTATGATAAGGTCCCAAAGGAATTGGATGTATACATATCTGCTGATGGCTTGAAAAAGACATAAATGTATCCATGCCTTCACATAGAAAGCCAAAACCACCAATGTGACTTGTAGCTGAACCTGAAGGGATAATAGGGAATTATTTTAAAATATGTAAGTTGATTCAGAAAAAAAGTAGGAACCATTGCACCTGGTGATATATCTCGTAAAAATAGTTATCTCATCAATTCCAAATCCTCGAATCGGTCTGCAATACTATGTAACTTACTGACAGGCAGTGATAAAATTGTATTAGAAATGAAACCTCATCTAGATTTTAGTTATGGAAGGGGACCTGCATGAATTTACAGAGGAGTACATACTTTCCATGTGTCCACTAAATGTATGGAAAGTGCATAAGGTTCCTAGAACATCAATTATTATACTTACTTTCCAGGATGCACCTTTCCAGTGTTATTGAGAATGAAAGGATTAAAGTTCGTCCTTTCAAGCAAAAGCCCTTGCAATGCTTTAATTGTTTTAATTTTGGAAACCCATCCAAAGTTTACAAAAAGAAAGAATGTGTGGTATTTGCTCCAAATCTTATCATGAAGAATGTACTCCTGAGGCCAGGTGTTTAAACTGCAATCTGAATCATAAATCAACTGATAGGAGATATGAACTGTGTAAGTTGTAGGAGGCTGCCATAAACAAATCAAATTTGGAACATATGAGTGTTGGACATAGAAAAAGACTGTAGAATAAATCAAGTAGCTATGTAAAGGTCTTGAAATCAAAGGGAAATTTACCACAGGAGACATCAAACCCACCTAGCACTGCCAATAATTCTAAGAAAAGAAATACATCTAATAATAAAGTACTGCATAACAAAATAAACATATTGCCTTCTGAGGCTAAGCCACGGTATATTAAAACTTGGTCATTGCCCATTTCTGTGCAGCCTTTGTCCCCCATTAACAACAGTAGTACTAACATCTCTCAGGCAATGTCCTTGCCTGATTTGATGGAGATTCCACCTGACACCAAGTTACCAGGTCCTTCTGTATTGGGGAAAGTGCAAAACCCTGGTGGCTCATAAACTATTAATCGGAAAAGCGAGAGACCTCTCTCTCTCTCACCCCCTTCAATAAAAAATATAAAAATTATGACATCAAATAAATATGATGCTTTTTCTCTTGATGTTTCTGATCAACTGGAAGACAATTTAAATAAATCGGAAAATCAAGTTGAGGTCCAACATTCCCCTCAACAGTTAGATAAAAAAGACAAAACGAAAATAAAAAAAGCAAAACTCAATGTATCAAGACAATCTTTAATAAAACCACCTGGAAATAGTGTTAATTAAAAACTGTTAATGGGAAGACTCCCTCCAAGGATTTACCAAAATATAAACCATAGTTTTTCCTTTCATTTTGCAATGGACTTTTCAGGGTTTAAGGGCCAAATTTGAAGAACTTTAGCTCCTTATTCATGGGCATTCCGCCCTAATTCACAAAATGTTACCATTTGGAGGCAAGTACAGAGAGCAAATTGTATATTTTCTCCCTATATCAATCTTTACAACCATTGCCTGCAGAGGTGTATGAATAGACAAAGATATTTGGGGAACATCTGAACGAAAGTATATGAGACTTCCGTCATGGCTCCCCACTAGGTGATCATATGGTATCCTATAACTAATATATTCTCGAGGACAAGGAGTATTAAGATCAAGTTTTCTCTGCTGTAGCTCCCCATTTGGTGATTATATGGTGTCCTTTAACTAATATATTCGCGAGGACAAAGAGTATGAAGATCAAGTTTGCTCTCCTGTAGACATATAATTATATGTCTACAGGAGAGCAAACTTGATCTTAACACTCCTTGTCCTTGCAAATATATTAGTTAAAGGACACCATATAATCACCAAGTGGGGAGCCATGACGGAAGTCTCATATACTTTAGTTGAGATGTTCCCCAAATATCTTTGTCTATTCATACACCTCTGCAGGCAATGGTTGTACAGATTGATGTAGGGAGAAAATATACAATTTTCTCTCTCTACTTGCCAATAACTTAGTAGAGGTAATTCAACAAATGCCTCAACCTTTTCTATTACTTGGAGATTTGACTGGTACACATCCTTTGTTGGGTGATGTTTTAGCAAACACGAAGGGAAATATCATATCCTTAATTGTGGAAAATGAAGATGTGGGACTGCTTAATACATGAGAGCCTACACACTTTCATGTGCAGACAGGTATCTTGTCATGTATTGACCTATCAATTGTACGCTTTAATTGCCTTCTCTATTTTGATTGGAGGACATTACATGATTGGCATACTAGTGATCATACACCAATCATTATAAACACCAACAATGATCCACCTTTACAGAGATCACCATGATGGAATCTTGAAAAAGCGGACTGGGATAAATTTCGTGAGCAAAGCAAAATTGATGGGGATGGAGAAAAGTTTGAAAATATTGATGATACCATAGACTAACTGAATGGGACTCTCCATATAGCAGGAGTCAATTCAATTCCCAAAATAGCAGCGTTATTTAGATGATGACCAGTCCCGTGGTGGTCTCAAGAATTAACTGCCCTGCACAGAGCCAAAAGAAGATCTCTTAACATGATTGCGTACTGATGAGAATTTAATTATATACAAGGAATGTAGAGCACAGTTCCGTCGTGCCATAAAAGAAGCTAGGCACCAGTCATCGGTGTCTCTTGTTTCCTCCATTTACAGTACAACATCATCTTCTGTGTGGAGGAAATTAAAAAAGATAGCAGGCAAATTCACCCCAAACCCACTACCTGTGTTGACAATGAATGGTCATTATGAGACTGGAGCAACTGAGGTTAGCATTGCCCTGGCTAATCATTTCTCAAATGTATCGTGCAAGTATGTAGCAGCCCCTGGTCACCAGTATGGGAACATTGAATAAAAGAAAAAGTTTTAAATTTCGCAACAGGAAGAGAGTAGTCATACAATTCTCCTTTTACTGAAAGAGAATTTGATTCTGCCCTTTCCACGTGTAATTATACAGCCCCTTGACCCGATGGAATTCCATATGCAATGTTTAAACATGTACCTGTTAATACAAAGTTATTTATTTTAAGTATTAATAATAGAATATGGCACGATCATAGTTATCCAAGTGTTTGGTAACTAGCTATTTTTTTAGCCTTTTTAAAACCGGGTAAGGATATGTTTTTAGCAACAAACTATCGGCCAATTGCATTGACATCTTGGTTTTGTAAGATCTTTGAGAAGATGGTCAATGCAAGAATGATTGTGTACCTGGGAAAGAAAGGTATTTTGTCATCTATCCAGTGTGGATTTAGAAAAATGCACCCAAAAACTGACGTGTTGATGCGTCTTGATTCCTCTATTGAAGACTTTACTTTCAAACAGCACCATGTAACAGTCTTTTCCGACCTTGAAAAGGCATATGGTACTGCATGGAGATATGGTATTCTTAAATCCATTCATGAATTTGGATTAAGAGGAGAGCTACCACTGTTTATCCAATAATTTCTTTCACATTGAGTTTTTCAAGTGAGAGTGGGGAAACTCTATCAGAGATGAAATATCAAGAAGGAAGAGTTCCCCAGGGTAGTGGGCTGAGTGTAATCCTGTTTGCACTAGCAATTAATGTGATAGCCTTAGTCATTCCCCAAGATATTTCCTCAACACTATTTGTGGATGATCTCTCCATATCATTTGCTGGAGCTAGAATGGCAATGGTTGAGAGAAAACTACAACTTGCAATTGACAAAATTATCCTGTGGGATGAAATGAATGGGTTCAAGTCTTCAACAAACAAAACTACTATTGTCCATTTCTGTCATATCCGGGGATTACATTCAGATCTGGATATATATATGAAAGGTCAATGGATCCCATGTATAACTGAAGCTTGATTTTCAATTCTAGGTTTACATGGGTTCCTCACTTAAAGGCATAGAAAGCTAAATGTCTTGAGGCTCTTAATCTTTTAAGAGTATTGTCCTATACTTCAGGGGGGCCAGACCGTAAAACTATTTAAAATTATACAAGGCCTTTTTCTTCCAAAATTAGTTTTGGGTGTGAAATATACTCCACAGGAGCGTTTAGAACCTCGCCTATTCCAAGTCTCCTTGTTGGTGCTGGAGAGTTACCTCTAGACCATTACTGAATGTCTTCCATTATTCGGTATTAGTTTAGGTTACAAAACGGATTTTGAGCGAAGCGAAAAATCTATTTTTGGGTGAGATAGCCATGGCGTCCTGATGGAAGGTTCCTGTTTGGTAGCTTCCTTGGGTATAAGACTACTAAGATATTCCCAGAGAATTTAACCACAGGTTATCACAGAATTCTAACTTCTGGAGCGAGTATCTCAAAGGTTTCCCTTTAAGACATCGTAATACAACAGGGGACACGCATGTCTGAACGTGCCACATAGCTATCTCCACCCCGAACAGAGTTAATGCTTCGGTGTGTAAGGACTGAGAATAGCTGGGAGCCGTTCCACAGCTAATCTCACTCGTGGCTACTACTGATACTCGAGACGTAAACAAACGGACGCCATTGCTCTAATGACGTCACGCGCGTCTTTATCCTGGCGCCAGTTGCTGCCCATCACCATGATACAATTGTGTAGGGTGGGAACAAACTGAACGAAGTAGTAGGGAGGGTCCATCAGGACGCCATGGCTATCTCACCCAAAAATAGATTTTTCGCTTCGCTCAAAATCCGTTTTTTGGGCTCAAGCCATGGCGTCCTGATGGAAGAGTACCAGAGAATCAATGTATCGTGGTAGATTTTCCCCCAAAGTTAAGTGCCTAGGCATTGACAAAACAGCAAAGTAATCTTAGGTAAGAACCATAGGAACGAAGTATCCTGCCCCCCATTGGTAGGAAGTTCCCATGGGCTATGCCGACGTCAAAGTGGTATTGAAGGGCTATTCATCTTGACAGAAGAACTTTTAAGAGCTTAGAGATGAAGCGGAATGTTTGATATTTGTATAGGAACATTCTGAAGTAGGTCAGTGGTGGTTGGGCACTGAGTATAGAGTTCATCTCCTGATTATCAGAAGTAAGTATTCGTGTAGGAACCTTACTGAGACAAGGTGAATATAATTTAGGATTAGATATCTTAAATTCTTCATGACCATAAAGGAGGAGTAAATAAAACTATGACAGTATGTATTTCATAGTAAGTAGGAGCTGAAAGAGACGCATAAGTAATAAAATAGAAATTTTATTTCACAATGCAGAAATTAAATAATTTACAGCAAAAGTAAAGTTCATTTACAGTAATAATAATGTACATAGAAATAAAGGCTTGCTCTTGAATCTGAAAAGGAATTTCAGGATTAGTAGGTACTCGTTCTCGAGGAACGCAAGTCTTTAAACAACACATCATGCTCAAGGCATGCGGCACTTGTGTGACACTATGACATTTCACCTGGGATAAGAACAGTTATAAAAGCACTAAGTGTTTTTAGACATCACTATGAATCGCTCGAGGGTCAACATAGGCACCCGAAGAGTTAGAGTCCCAAGTAACTCACTGTTCTACGCAGAGTTAGGTGCAGGTTTCATAACACTACCTGCGGCTACCACAAAATGTTTGATTTCGTGCACTTGTTTCGCATAATGTTTAAAGAAAACTCGCGAGGACTTCCAGCCCGTAAAGTTTTTAAGGCTCTCAAAGTCCATGCTCTGAAAGAAGTTCAGAGAAGATGCCACTTTTCTAGGATCATGACCAGCGGGTGTACTGTTCGGATCCGCTCTGCGAATGAAGTAGGTGATTTTCGCTCTTAATTGTTTCAGTGACAGGTCGCTGCCCGATGTTTCTCCTTTGAAGAGTTGGCCTCCACCAAAGTTCGAAGTTCTGCGAAGATAGACCTTGAGACTCTCTACTGGACATAGAGAGACATCCTCCTTCAGGGGGCATATTCTCCAAGGGCCCCATCTTTTGGTGGGTAATTCATTTTTGGCGAGAAACGTCGGATCAGGGGAGAGGGTCACTTCTCCTGAATCAGCAAACAGGATGTGTCCCTCCTCTCTTGATAATGCCACTATTTCGCTGACTCGAGCTCCCGAGGCGAGAGCAAATAAAAATATAACTTTCTGAGTCAGATCCTTGAGGGGGCATGAATCGTTGTCCAAGTTGGAGGCGAAATGGAGCACCTTGTCTAGTGACCAGGAGATCGGTTTCGGAGGGGGTGCTGGGCGTAGGCGAGCACATGCTTTTGGTAATTTGTTAAAGATGTCGTTGGACAGATCAATTTGGAAAGCATATAGAATTGGTCTAGTCAAAGCCGATTTGCAGGTTGAAATCGTATTGGCTGCTAATCCTTGTCCATGAAGGTGAATGAAGAAGGACATACAGAAATCAATGGTGATTTCTTTAGGATTTTTTGCTTTAACAAAGGAGACCCATTTCCTCCAGGATGATTCATATTGCCGTCTCGTGGATTCGGTCTTGTATTCCTCTAGGAAGTCTAGACTTTTCTTCGAGATCCCAAACCTCTTCTTTGCGGCAAGGGAGAGAAAATCATGAGATGAAGGTCCTTGATTTTCGATGATGAAGCGAAGACAGTCGACTTCTGTACTTGTTGAGAGAGAACTGGGCCCGGGAGAGGGATCAGCTTGGGCTGCAGCTCCAGGACCAGGGGGTACCAGTTGCTCCGGGGCCACTTGGGAGCCACTAGGGCCGCTGTCCCATTGAAGGTTCTCAGTTTGGAGAGGACTTTCAACAGAAGGTTGGTGGGAGGGAACAGGTATATCTTGGACCATCTGTTCCAGTCCAGTGACATGGCGTCCACCGCTTCTGCTTTGGGGTCCTCGTACGGGGCTACGTACAGAGGAAGTTGATTGTTGTCGCTCGTTGCAAAGAGATCTATCTGAAGTTCTGGGACTTGATGAGAGATGAAGGAGAATGATCTTGCGTCTAGAGACCATTCCGACTCTATCGGGTTTGTCCGAGATAGAGCATCCGCTGTCACGTTGCGGAATCCTTGTAGGTGAACTGCAGACAGGTGCCACTTCTTCTTCTCCGCCAGACGGAAGATTGGGAGAAGCACCTGATTTATCTGGGGCGATCTTGAGCCCTGGCGATTGAGACAACGAACTACCACCGAGTTGTCTAAGGTTAGACGGATGTGGATCGAGGGCGGCGGGGATAACTTCTTCAGAGTAAGAAGGACCGCCATGGCCTCCAAGATGTTTATGTGGAACGTCTTGAATAGTGGAGACCAGGTCCCTTGAGCTTGTTTCAGGTGGGAGTGACCTCCCCAGCCCTCCAGTGAGGCATCCGTGTGGATGTTGAGAGATGGAGGAGGGTGTTGGAGAGGAATGGACCTTTTCAGGGCCTTTGCTTCCGACCACGGCTTTAGGAGGCGTCGAAGTCTGTTTGGAAGCCGTCTCTTGAGGTCTCTTCGAGCGATGGATGCCGATCGTCTCCAGACTCCCGCGGCATCCTTTAGCTGTGCGCGAAGCACTGGGTTTGTCACTGAGGCGAATTGTAGCGAGCCTAGAACTCGTTCCTGCTGTCGTCTTGAAATGCGTTTGGATTTCAGTAGTCGCTTGACAGACCCTGCTATTTCCTTCCTTTTCTTCTGGGGGATGGAAAGGCGGTGTGACTGAAGATTCCAGTGGATTCCCAGCCACTGAAACTTCTGAGCTGGAGAGAGGCGAGATTTCTTCTCGTTGATCTTGAATCCCAGGTGTTCTAAGTACTGGGTAACTTCGTCGCAAGACTTTGCACACTCTTCGGGCGATGGAGCCCAGACTAGCCAGTCGTCGAGGTAGGCCATCACCTGGACGTTTCTTAGGCGGAGCTGTTGTACTATGGCATCCGCCAGCTTTGTGAAGATCCGAGGGGCCACATTGAGGCCGAATGGCATGGCCCGGAAGGCGTAGCTTTTCCTTTGGAGTCGAAATCCTAGGTAGGAGGAAGCATGATGGTTCATTGGAATGTGCCAATAGGCATCCGCCAGGTCTATAGAGACCGTGTAGGAACCTTGAGGCAGAAGGGTCCTTATTTGTTGAAGCGTCAGCATCTTGAATTTGTTGTTCTCTATGAACTTGTTGAGGGGGGATAAGTCCAGAATGACTCTGAGCTTGTCTGAGTCCTTCTTGGGAACGCAAAACAGTCTCCCTTGGAACCTGGTGGACTTTACCTTCCTTATCACCTTCTTGTTCAAGAGGTCTAGAACATATTCTTCCAGAATGGGGGTCGATTGTTGAAAGAACCGCTGGAAGATTGGGGGTGGTTGCACCCAACTCCAGCCTAGACCGTTCTTGATGATGCTGTGTGCCCAAGGATCGAAGGTCCAACGATCCTGGAATTGGCGGAGTCTTCCTCCCACCGGAAGCACTTCATTGCTTCTGGTGTCCCGAGGACTTGTTGCCTCGGCCGCTAGCTCCCTTTCCTCCTCTACCTCTGGAGGGACGACGAGAGGCGTCTCTGCTTGCACCCCTGGACGAGCCTCTACCTCTGGCATGAAAGGTAGTGGATGGCTGCTCAAAGGCAGGGGTGAAGACCGGTGACTGTGACAACACCGGTTGGGGAACCAATTGAAAGGTCTGCTGTGGTTGGGCAACCACTTGGGAGGTAGCGGGTCCCGGAAACTGACGTCGTTGTTGACGTTGCTGGGGTTTTGGTTTCTGAGGTTTCCTCTTAGGCTGAGGTCCATCGTCCTGAGAGGGTTTCCTTTTTCTGGACATGCCCCACTTGTGGAGAAGGTTCCTATTCTCCGTGGTGGCTCTGTCAGTTATTTCCTTGACAAGGTCAGAAGGAAACAGGTGCTTTCCCCAGATGTTGGAGGAAATCAGCCTCCGGGGTTCGTGTTTCACGGTGGCACCGACAAACACGAATTCACGACAGGCTCTACGAGCCTTTATGAAATGGTACAAGTCCTTCATTACTGTAAGTAAGTGGGATTTGGCTAGTACCATGTAGTGATCAGGTACTCTTGTGTCACAGGCCATAACTTCAAGTTGGACTTGATGAGAAAGAGATGCCGCAAGCCTCTCCTTCGTGTCTTGTTCCCGGCGAAGGAGGTGATCATTGAGCTTAGGGAGGTCCTCATTAAACTGACGTCCGGCGACGTCAGGATCGAGCCTACCCACGACGAAAGTATGTTGAACATCTTTCCATTGTCTAGTGTCAGGGGGTGTCACGATGGAGAAGGGTCTGCACTCCTCCAGTGCAGGGCAGGGTTTTCCTTCTTCCGCCGCTTTAAGGCATGCAGCTAAGGCCTTTTCCAGGAAAGGAAGAACCGCAGTGTCAGGTGCTACATAAGTAGGATGCTTCTTGCTCAAGGCAGGAAGCTTAGAGCAGGTAAAGCCCCTGCTCTTAAATGCGGAGGCTAGCATAGCCTGGGCCTTTGCGAGATCGAACACTATCTCTTCTTTAGGTTCGGTCTCCTCCTTCGAGGCAGGTTCGGAACGAAGCCGGACGTAACAGTCCGGGTAGGCCTCGAAGCTTGGGAAGAACTCCACATCTTCCAACGGGACCGTGCCAATCTTGTCACTAACAAAGATCCTGCCGGTCGCAATAACCATATGCTCTGCATACCTCCACGGGTTGGCATGAGAGCAAGCTGGGAGATCCTTAACCGAAATCTTCTTCGGTTCTCTGGATCCAATCATTGACCTGATGGACTCCTGGTTCTCCTTCAGTCTGTCGTCCATGACAGCTCTAATCAGCCGGATCAGTTCTTGGGTAGACGAAGAGGGATCCGGGGTCGAGGAGGTAGACGGAATGGACACATCCGTCGGTGTAGGAGTAGGCGGAGGGATGGATGAGGGAGGAGCTCCAAGCTCCGACTCGGTGTATTCCACCTTGTCTTCGTCCTCTTCGGCTCCTTGAGCCATAAGCGTCTTCTCCGTGTCTTCCGAGACGTCAGAGATCCGCTCATCATCCTCGGAATCTAATCGACACTCATGCATGGACTGAGCCATGACCACATCAGGTTCCACCGTAATTTGGACAGTGGGGATTGCGTCTTTCGGAACCACTGAGTCAGGGGAGGCCTTAGGGAACAACAGGGACCTCAGTTCTTCGGTGGCCAGGTACGGTCCGGTAGCATTTTTCTGAAAGCCACGCACCCACTTGCGCAGCTTTTCACGAGAAATGTCTCTAACCTCCGCTGAGGGAGGGTTATGGAAGGCCTCAACTAGGTGGGCCTGGCAGACCGTACAATCCAGTGGATTCCAGAACTTCAAATCCCCTTTCTTGTCTGCACAAGGGGCGTGAGTCCTACAAGCCGTATGCCCGTAAAACTGCGGGCGTTTCACAGCGCAGAAGGCGAAGTCACACTTCATCTGCTCCTCCTGTGGAAGAAAGAGAAAATGAGTATGGGGGAGTCATAGAAATGGCTCTTAAACTAAGTTAATATTAATCATTAATTTTAACTTAAGAAGGTGTGATGCATAGAGAATGAAAACAGTAAAGGAGAACACGCTCCATGCATCTCGCCCGGCTGGTTACCATAAGCTTGGTCCTGGGATAATCCAAATGACCGAGATCATTGGATATAGTTTCCTAGGATTCCCATTATATTGGAACTCCATGGAAAGCCAAGGACAAGGTTGGGATCGAATTCATTCGGTTCCCAGTTAAGAGCCAGAAGGCCTCATAAAGGTAACTGCTTCTGGCAACCAGCCGTGCTAAGATGCACATAGCATGCTGGAATTAGAAGAATGCAAAGAGACAGCATGATCACTAATAAAGCAGTACCAGGTACTGATCTTAAAAGCAAAGCAGCTTATCTATTTGCTATGTAGGGCTATCTTAGTCTTATGATAGCTACAGTGAGGGGGTGCAAGTATTCTTGACGCCTCCGGGGCATCCGGCAAGCCGCCGGCATGCCGGAGCTCGCTCCAGCATAGATTCTGGCATTAGAACAGACAATTTTCAAGTCAGTTAGATACCAGGATGGCGGCCGCCGGCACAGCGGCGGCACGCCGGCAAGGAGCGGCGGCTCCGGCAGCCGGAGGATGCCAGGTTGGTGACTGGGATAAGGATGGTACAGGTAGTATCGGGTTGCCGGCAGCATATGCCGGCACTCCGGTGATCGACCGGCAAGCGGACGATTAGATAGGAGTAGGAGAGCCGCCGGTAGTAGCCGGCGGCAGCCGGCAGTCCCTCGGTACACGGGGGGCTGGCGGCAAGGGTAGGGAAGTCACCAAGAGGGAGGCAGGTATTGCCGACAGTAGAGGCGGCAAGAGACCGGCACCCGGATAGATAGAGAGACAGGGGGAGGGGGGAAGGAATGCAGGAAGTACCGTCAGGGTTCCAGACATCCCTCCCCCTCCCTGAGAGGGTGTACCCATGATAGAGACAGGCTCTAACATCCATAAGCAGGGGTCACTAGGGACCGGGAGCAGGTAGCCCAAGGGAGGGCTAGGGAACACCCAAGAGGGGGGGGGAGACTCCCCTATGCAGAACTACACTAGTAACTAACCTTATAGGACACTATGAAGGTATATGTACCAGAGCGGACTGCACAGGGAAGCTCGGGTAGCCCTACTCATCCACCCTAAGGAGGATTTGTAGGACAGGGGACAGATGAGTATAAACTAACCTAAGCATAGGCTAGGCTATACAAGAGATAGGTGGGGAGGGAGAAGAGAGAGGTCTTCCCAGGAAGGGTTTCTGTACCAGAGCGGCCACTAAGGGAAGGGAGGACACTCCCTAACCTAAGATCAGGCTGATCGGCTAAAACGGTGCAAGAGTACAGTTTCAGCATGGAACAGAGAAACCTTCCTAACCCGACCTAGAGCAGGGCTAAAAGTCCTGAACTAGGCAAGGAAGAAGACATATCGCTATCGCAGGAAAGTCATAGACTATCCTAGCCATAGAGGTAGGCTAGCCTAACCTCACTCTCAGACGCAATCCTAAAGGGGGTTCATTCCTTTAGGGAGGACTGAGAGGCGATATATATACTCTATTAGACAATTAATCCCTTTACTCAGAAAAGGGATCAAGGCTAAATAGAGGGAATGCCAAGGCAGGGGATGAAGGAAGCATATAGGGGTCCTAAGGTTAGGTTAGGCTAGAAAGAATCACTGACTAGCCTATCCCCTATATGGTCCCTGAAGGCGAAAACATTGCATCACTAGTCAAAAGTATTGTAAAATAATAATGCCACTATCTTCATAACTTAGTCTAGGATCACTAATAAATCATGCATGAACACTTGTATGTAGGCTCCTGGCCTGGGGGCTATAGTAGCCGACTGGTATGAGGTCAATCGATGACCGATAAAAAGCGTCTAAACACGATATAAAAGTTCCTAGCTATGAAGACTAAATAAACTAATGTATTCGATTAGTATATAAGGCCGGAAGCGTTGTTGTGGCTAACTAAATAAGACATGCAAAACAACAACGACGCCATAAAATGGCGGGTCCGGTAGAGGCACAGCTCTGCCACAAAACATCAATTATTTCGCAAAATAATATTTACTTTACGGCCAGAGCTTAATTAAACAATACTGGAACCTTGTACTCAACTTTCCAGAAGAAGGCGAGGCTGAAGGTAACGACATAGCGAAGATGCAAAGCGATAAAGTTAACACAAGGGAAAATCCGTCTAAGTAGGGCAGCTACTAAACAAAGGATAAAGACGCGCGTGACGTCATTAGAGCAATGGCGTCCGTTTGTTTACGTCTCGAGTATCAGTAGTAGCCACGAGTGAGATTAGCTGTGGAACGGCTCCCAGCTATTCTCAGTCCTTACACACCGAAGCATTAACTCTGTTCGGGGTGGAGATAGCTATGTGGCACGTTCAGACATGCGTGTCCCCTGTTGTATTACGATGTCTTAAAGGGAAACCTTTGAGATACTCGCTCCAGAAGTTAGAATTCTGTGATAACCTGTGGTTAAATTCTCTGGGAATATCTTAGTAGTCTTATACCCAAGGAAGCTACCAAACAGGAACCTTCCATCAGGACGCCATGGCTTGAGCCCAAAAAGGCCCTCTAACTCTTTGGCTTTCAGACTGCAAGGCTTGTAAGGCACTCAACATACTTTGAGTTCCACGCAAAATCTCTTCAACCTTATGGCTTTCGGGTAAAACAATTATTAAACAGTCTTGATACAATTAGAGGTACGGTGCTTTCATTTATGATATCAACCCCGCCATGGAAATTTTTTTATTTTTCCCTATTTCCTTTCCTCACTGGGGTATTTTCCCTGTTGGGGCCCCTTGGCTTATAGCATCCTGCTTTTCCAACTAGGGTTGTAGCTTAGCATTCAATAATAATAATAATAATATCTCTTTGTAAGTATTTTATTGGTGTTAAAAAAAACATGACTTGATTAGAAGGTAGGTCTCTTTTTTTGGAACATGTTGAAGAATCTAGGGAATCAACTTATATATATACCGATGGCTCCAAATCTGATGCTGGCTCTGCATTTGGAGTATATAATAGTTCTTTTAACTGTAGAGGTGCAATTATTCCAATATCTTTCATATTTATTGTTGAATTATATGGCATGCCAACCGCTATTGAGAAAACAGCATTAGAAGGGGCAATTTTATCATTTATGGTGATTCAAGAAGTGTCCATCAAGCTTTAGAAGGTTTTAATTCTAGTAACCCCTTAGTTTTAAAGATTTTAGTGTGGATTTCAATTATTGGCCTAAAAGGTATAACAGTTCGATTTTGTTGGGTTCCAGCACTCCGGTGTGTGTGGAAATGAATAGGCATATTCAGTGTGTGTGGAAATGAATAGGCATATTCACTGGCAAAGCGTGTTGCAGCTGAGTTGCTACCAAGAAGGTATCCAATTCTCTGTAATGATTTTTTACCAGGAATTAAGAATTCTATTTATAACAATTGGCAAAAGCATTGGGATAGTTTAACCGAAAAGAAGATGAGAAATATTGCAATTGCTACATCCCCTTGGAGATATAATGGGATGTCCCGAAAATGGGAGACTTCTCTTTGTCGTCTCCGCATCGGTCACACTCGGATGACACACGAGTTTCTGTTGGCTGGCCAACACCAACCAACCAACCATATTGCGACGACTGTTTGATACCCTTGACAGTGAGGTATTTGTTGACTGAATGCCCTATATATAGCACAGAAAGAAATAGATATCTGTTTGAGGCTCGGGCTGAGGATGGCAGGTTCATCCTTGCCAAGATCCTTAGACGTGTCGTACAATACTAGTGGCATTTTTTTTTAACTCATATCAGAAGCAGGTCTTCTTAATGCTATTTAAGTTATATAACATATTTACTTTTTTGGTTTTCATTGAATATTCTTTTAATAATTTATAATAAACGATATTGGCGTCAAAGACCTTCTATGCCAGGATGCCACAGAACTTCAAATCATTCATTCTTTCATTTTCCAAGGATCAAGGATCTAGATATACAGTGAACCCTCGCTACTTCGCGGTTCGACCATCGCGGATTCACCACTTCGCGGGTTTTTTCCATAACCCATATATATATACATATCGCGGATTTTCCGGAAATTTCGAAAATACCGCGAAATCTGAAGACCCCCAAATACGATATTTTGTTACCTGTAATTCCATTAATACTGTAATTAGTAATATCTGCTCTTACTGATTGTTCATTGCATTACATATGATATATAATTCAGCACAGAAAGAAATAAAACACGAAAAGAGAATGTGATCATACGATAATACAGTACTGTATACAGTACGTAGTAAAATTAAATCGAACATGAAACGCAAATCAGATGCAGTCATACCATATTAGAATGGTGTAAGGCTGCTGATGGCTACTATACTACAAATGTAATGGATGTGCATCTTTTCCATGATTCTTTTGTATGTATACGTACGTAGTACTGCATCCAATAATATTCTTTGTTGCAAAAATCACATTTCGAATAAGCGTACGAGAGAGAGAGAGAGAGAGAGAGAGAGAGAGAGAGAGAGAGAGAGAGAGAGAGAGAGAGATAGAGACACATCCTACAAAAGAATAAAATAGCATACGTAAAGCTATTACGTGTATTATTATTGTTATTATTATTATTGTTGTTGTTGTTAATAAAATTATTATTGTTATTATTATCATTATTATTATTATTATTACTGTATTATTATCATACGATAATTCAGTACTGTATACAGTACGTAGTAAAATTAAATCGAATATGAAACGCAAATCAGATGCAGTCATACAATATTAGAATGGTGTAAGGCTGCTGATGGCTACTACTGTACTACAAATGTAATGGATGTGCTTCTTTTCCATGAATCTTTTGTATGTATACGTACGTAGTACTGCATCCAATAATATTCTTTGTTGCAAAAATCACATTTCGAATAAGCGTACGAGAGAGAGAGAGAGAGAGAGAGAGAGAGAGAGAGAGAGAGAGAGAGAGAGAGAGAGAGAGAGACACACACATCCTACAAAAAAAAAAATAACATACGTAAAGCTATTATTATTATTGTTGTTGTTAATAAAATTATGATTGTTATTATTATTATCATTATTATTATTATTATTACAGTACTGTACTGTATTATTATCATTATTTATTATTATTATTATTAATACTGTACGTACGGTATGCGCGGGGTATCTTGTATGAGTTGGTAACCTACGCATCATATACTGTAAGACGGGTTGTGATTGGTTCAAGCGCTGATAGATGACGAATCAGAACTCAAGTTTTGTTATCTAGCCTGTGATTGGTGTTTTGCCCTCATCTCCAACCCGCAGCATCTAGGTTCTCGCGGGCCCGGGTCGTCCACTCTCTGTTCCCGCGTATCGCTGAGTAGACGTTCTTAAGTTTGTGAAGTTGTAATCTGTGCTGTGTGCGACCTTTTTAAGTTGAACTTTTTGTCAAATCCTACTGTACAATGCCTCCCAAGCGTTCTGCTTCTACTAAGGCTGGTAGTGAGCCTAAACGCCACCGAAGGATGATGACGATTGCTGAGAAGGTTACGCTTCTTGATATGTTAAAAGATGGTAGAAGTTACGCGTCCGCGGCGCGCCATTTTGGGATCAACGAATCTACTGTTCGCTATATCAAGAAGGACGAGGCGAACATTAGAAAGACGGCTGCAATCACCTTTAGCAGATCAGCGAAGCGAGTTGTTACAACGCGTAATAAAACGATCGTACGCATGGAAGGTGCTTTAGCTGTGTGGATTGCCGACTGCCGGAAGAAGAACATAGCCTTGGATACAAACACCATCCGAACAAAGGCTTTGAGCTTTTATCAGAATTTTGCTGCAAAGGAACCTCAAGACGACGATGGCAACCATGCTGAAGAAGATGATGATGCAGATGATCCTCAACCAGGGACATCCACTGATTCCCAGCCTCAGAAACAACGTTTTTCCGCCAGCAAAGGATGGTTCGCGAAGTTTCAGAAACGCTTCGCCCTGAAAAGCGTTTCCCTGCATGGGGAGGCTGCTTCGGCTGACACTGCCGCTGCTGAAACTTACGTGAACCAGACGTTCAAGAATATTATCGCCGAAGGTGGATACAAGCCGGAACAAGTCTTTAATATGGATGAGACCGGCTTGTTTTGGAAGAGAATGCTGTTGCGAACTTTCCTGTTCAAAGAGGAAGCCAAAACCTCTGGCTTTAAAGCATTCAAGGATCGCGTTACCCTCGTGATGTGTGGCAATGCTGCTGGATTTATGCTAAAGCCGGGGCTTATTTATAAGTCGAAAAATCCTCGCGCTTTGAAAAATAAGAATAAGAATATCCTTCCCGTGTACTGGATGCATAATCCAAAAGCATGGATTACGAAGATGCTGACCTCCAACTGGTTCCACCAGTGTTTCATCCCGCAAGTCAATGAATATCTCGTAGAGAAGGGCTTGCCATTCAAGATCCTTCTCCTTATGGATAACGCTGGTGGACACGCAACTGACCTGTCGCGTGAGGGCGTTCAGGTTGAGTTCCTGCCACCCAACACCACGTCATTAATTCAACCGATGGACCAGGGGGTTATCAGGGCGTTCAAGGCCCTCTACACGAAGAATACCTTGGCGGACCTCGTTGCGTGTGTGGATGCTGCCCAAGAGGATGAGGATGAAGATTTTAACTTGAAGGCGTACTGGCGGCAGTACACCATAGCCACGTGTCTGCAGAATATTCAGAAGGCACTTCAAGAGATGAAACCTGCAACTGTGAATGCGAGCTGGAAGAAGTTGTGGCCCGAGATTGTTTACGACGACAAGGGATTTACACCTGCTGAAATCCAACACTCTGCAGTACGCAAATCTGTGCAGTTGGCTGCCATAATTAGAGGTGACGGGTTTGGCGACATGACGACTGAAGACGTCGACGAGTTGTTGGACTGCCATTCCCAGCCCCTAACTGACGCAGACCTCGAAGACCTGACGAAATCGGCAAGCGAAGAAGAGAGTGAAACCCAGGAAGAGACCCAAGAAAATGTCGAAGAAACGGGCTTAACACTAGAACGGCTTGCCAAGGTCTGCAACCATATAAAGGAGGTGAAAGAAATGTTGCAAGAGTGGGACGAGGATATGGTTCGGTCGATGCAATTCTGCAACAAGGTTGATGACATAATGACTCCCTACAAGATGCTCTTAGATCGAAAAAAGAAGCAGCGGCAACAACTTCCGATCACAATGTTCTTCCAGCCTCGCAAAAAAGAGCCAGTTCCTCCTGCTACTACGCCTTCGGAAGAAATTGAAGAAGTTTCCCAGGAAGAAGTTGAAGAGGTGTCCCAGGAAAAGACACCTCCGTCTGAAGAGACTTAAAATACTACCTGGCTGCACAGTAGAAGACATCATCAGCTTCATCATCATCATTTCTACTGTGCAGCAAATTCATCGCCATCATCATTCAAGTTTTTCTTGAACTTCTTTCGTGGTGAGTACAGTAACAATATTTTTTACTTTAATATTCTCACATTCTAAAACTGTATTAGTGTCTGTTTTATAGTTTAGTACTGTACGTACTGTATGCATTAAGTTAAAGGGAAGGTTTTAAAAGTCTACATGTTGTAACCTATCATATTTTTTTTGTTTAAAATTTACATTTACGTACGTAAAACAATCTCTCTCTCTCTCTCTCTCTCTCTCTCTCTCTCTCTCTCGTAAATTGATTTTTTTTGTTTAAAATTTACATTTACAGTATGTACGTAAAACAATCTCTCTCTCTCTCTCTCTCTCTCTCTCTCTCTCTCTCTCTCTCTCTCTCTCTCTCTCTCTCTCTCTCCTCTCTCTCTCTCTCTCTCTCTCTCTCGTAAATTGTTTTCCTGCTTTGCTACGTACAATATGTACTGTACAGTACTGTATGATTTTTTATCGATACGGTAAATTATATTTGTAAGGTAACATATTTTGTAAATGCTTTTACTGTAAATACTGTACTGTATCATTATTTATCACTATCATCATGCGCGTTAAATGCCTTGTTTGTTCTGCGTGTGGTTGTTTACTGAGCGTACAGTACTTTATGACGCCGTCGTTTCAGGCGGCGTCATAAAGAAAAACATTTCATTTGGAAGTCCTAAGAAAAATAAAGTAAAACATTGGTAATAAAAAAATCAACATACTGTATAATCAATATAATCGATGCAAAAACTAACTTATACATATATGTGTACACTAAATGAGTTTGTTTCTTCGTTATGATCAGAGATGAACGTAAACAAAACATTGATTGCCATTTTTTATCGTGCTTTTTAGGTATTTAGGAAACGCATGATATAAAATCGCCTTTAATATTTGTGCCTGTTTTAGTTTAGGGTGCTGTAGTACATGCATTAAGTGTTCTGTACATTAAAGGGTAGTTTGTTAACAGTACTACGTACAAGGGAAGGTTTTAAAAGTCCGAATATACATGTTAAATAAATAGGTAAATATGATGTCACTACTTCGCGGAAATTTCACCTATCGCGGTCTGGTCTGGAACCTATCTACCGCGATAAATGAGGGTTCACTGTATACAAACCTGCAGTAGAACACCACCATCTGCTGTGTGGAGGAAAATAAAAAAGATTGCCGACAAATTTACCCCAAACCCACCACCAGTGTGGATGGTGAGCGGTCGGTGTGTGACTGAAGCAAATGATGTCAGCAATGCCGTGGCTGAAGATTTTTCAAATGTATCCAGCAAGTTTGTAGGATCTCCTGGTCACCAGTATAGGAGCAACGAGTAAAAGAATATTTTAGATTTTGTAACAGGAAGGGAAGTCATATAATTCTCTTTTTACTGAAAGAGAATTGGATTCCGCTCTTACCAATTGTAACAATACAGCCCCTGAACCCGATGGAATTCCATATGCAATGGTTAAACATAACCATTTTAATACAAAGTTATTTATTTTAAGCATTATTAATAGAATATAGCATGATCATAGTTATCCAAGTGTTTGGGAACTAGCCATTATTTTAGTCATTTAAAAACAGGTTAAGGATAAGTTTTTTGCAGCAAATTATCGAGATATTGAATTGACATCTTGTTTATGCAAAGTCATGGAGAAGATGGTCAATGCAAGACTGATTTGGTACCTTGAAAAGAAGGGTATTTTTTATCTCCGATTCAATGTGGATTCAGAAAAATGCTCTCGACTCATATGTTGATAAGACTTGATTTCTCTATTATTGAAGTGTTTGCTTCCAAACAGCACCACATGAGTTTTTTTTTTTTTTAATCTTCAAAAGGCGTATGATACCATGTGGAGATACGATATACAGTATTTAAAACAATTCATGAATTAGGAATAAGAGGAGAGCTACCACTATATATTCAGTCATTTCTTTCACGTAGAATTTTTCAATTGAGAGTTGGGGAAGCTCTATCAGATAGTAAAATTCAGGGTAGTGTGCTGAGTGTAACTCTCTTTGCACTAGCAGTTAATGGGATATCCTCAGTCATTCCCTGGGATGTTCTCTCAACATTATTTGGGGATGATCTCTCTATATCATTTCTGGAACTAGAATGGCAATGGTTGAGAGAAAACTACAACTCTCAATTGACAAAATTACTCAGTGGGCCGATATAAATGGATTTAAGTTCTCAACAAATAAAACTACTATTGTTCATTTCTGTCGTATCCAGGGAGTACATCCAGACCCGGATATATACATTAAAGGTCAACGTATCCCATGTTTAAGTGAAGCTAAATTTTTAGGTTTGTTATTTGATTGCAGGCTTACATGGGTTTCTCACTGAAAAGCGTTAAAAGCTTAATGTCTTGAGGATCTGAATCTTATTAAAGTTTTGTCCTATATATCATGGGGGTACACCACAATACTATTTTGAAATTATACGTCGTTGATTTTTTCCAAAATTAGTTATGGATGTGAAATATACTCATCAACCACCCCAAGCTGATTAAAGATTTTAGATTTAATACATCATGCTGGTATTAGATTGTCCACAGGAGCGTTCAGAACTTCACCTATCACAAGTTTCCTTGTTGAAGCTGGATAATTACTTCTAGACTTTACTGAAAGTCTTCTATTGTTCTGTATAGGTTTAGGTTGCAAAGACTCCCTAATTAATTTTTTAGCCTTTCAGACTGCAAGCCTTGTAAGGCACTCAACATGCTTTTTGTTGCACCCAAAATCTCTTCAACCTTATGGCTTTTGAGTGAAACAATTATTGAACAGTCTTGATATAATTACAAGTAAGGTGCTTCTATATTAGGTATCATCAATGCCTCCATGGAAATTCCCAGAGGTATCTTTTTGTAAATACCTTATTTTAGTTAAGAAGAAAATGACTGACTTAAAATTTAGGTCTCTTTTCATGGAACATGTAGCAGAACATAGGGGATCGATTTTTATATATACTGATGGCTCCAAATCTGATGCTGGCGTTGGGTGTGAGTACATAGTAATGGTTTTAATTGTAGAAGTGCACTTCCTCTAACAGCTTCCATATTTAGTGCTGAACTGTATGGCATAACTGCTATTGGGAAAATAGCGTTGGAGAAGGAAAGTAATTTTACCATTTTTAGTGATGCATGCAGTGTCCTTCAAGCTTTAGAAGTATTTAATTGTAGTAACCCTTTAGTCTTAAAGATTTTAGAGTGGCTTTTTATTAGTGAACAGAGAGATATAATGGTTCAATTTTGTTGGGTTCCCGCACATGTAGGTGTGTCTGGGAATAAGAAGGCAAATTTACTGGTGAAGAATGCTGCATCCAAGTTGTTACCAAGAAGGTATCCTATTCCCTGTAAAGATTTCCTACCTAACATCAAGAAATTGTTTTGTAAAAATTGGCAACAGCACTGTGATAGTCTAGATAGAACTAAAATGAGAGAAGTAACAAAAGTCTTATCTCCATGAAGGTAAAAGATGATGCCCCGAAAGTGGGAGACATCTCTTTGTCGTCTCCGCATTGGTCACACTCGGTTGACACATGAATTTTTGCTGAAGGGCCAACAGCAGCCGTATTGCGACGACTGTTTGGTGCCTTTAACAGTGACCAATTATAATAACTTAAGAAATAGATATCTTTCTGAGGCTCGAGGTGAGGATGCCAAGATTTTTGGACATGATGTGTCCTACTATGCGAGGGGCATTTTTAGATTAATTTCAGAAGCGGGTGTTCTGAAAACTATTTAACTTTTATAATGATTTCTTAACTTTTATGGTTTTAATTGAATATTCTTTTATTTTTCATATAAAATAAATGATATTGTTGTCAATGACTTTATATGTCAGGATGCCAGAAAACTTTAAATCAATCAAACCTTTAGAACTTCACCTATCCCAACCCTCCTTGGTGACACTGGAGAATTACTTTTAGACCTTTACCGGTAGTCTTCTATAGTTCGGTATTGGATAATTTGTAAAGACTACCTTATTCTTTAGCCTGTCACACTGCAAATCTTGTAACGCATCGAAGATATTTAGAGTTGCACCCAAAATCTCCTCAACCTTATGGTTTCTGGGTAAAAACATAAGTAGATAGTCTAGATATAGGTAGAAATAAATTGCTCCCATGTAGGATATCATCAACCCCTCCTTGGAAATTACCGGATATATTTTTGTAAATATTTTATTGGTTTACAAAAGAGCACGAATGACTTCGAAGGCGGGTCGCTCTTTATGGAACATGTTGAAGAATATAGAGATTCGACCTTTATACATACTGATGGCTCCAAATCCGATGCTGGTGTTGGATTTGGAGTATATAGTAGTGCTTTAGTATCCTCTATAATTACTGCTGAACTATATGCGACCACTTAACAAGAGAATGCCTTGACGTTGTCTTATGGTTTCTTCATATTGTTTTAGAATTGGTATGGGCAAGAGGGCTTTCGAACGTAAGGAAATTGCTCCCCAAGTTTGAAACTAAATTTCTATTATTTTTTTCTTCCTTCGGCTCAACATCTTCTTCGACCTTTTCCTAATTTTATTAATTTATATATTGTCTTATATCCTATATTATATAGTATATATCTTATATTATATATATATATATATATATATATATATATATATATATATATATATATATATATATATATATATATATATATATATATATATATATATATATATATATATATATATATATATATATTTATATATTTATATATTTATGTTTTTATATATTTATATATTTTTATGTTTTTTATATATTTATATATATATATATATATTTTATATTTATATATATTTATATATATTATATATATATATATATATATATATATATATATATATATATATATATATATATATATATATATATATATATATATATATATATATATATATATATATATATATTTATATATTTATATATTTATATATTTATATATATATATATATATATATATATATATATATATATATATATATATATATATATATATATATTATTTGTTCATTTATTTATTTATTTTTATTTTACCCTTAAATGGCGTGGACATTTCCACATTCGTTATTACTGCTTGCTAAGATGAATGGGAGAATGTATCACGATTGGAAAGTATTTGCATTCAAAGCTATATATGAGTTAATTGGATGATCTCAGCCATCCCGAAGATGGTTTGGACCTTTTTGGCGGAACTACTCTCAATGGTTGGGTCATCGTAATCCGAGGGGCTTCTATCCTTGAGGTAGGTCTCTTGGCTTCTGGCCTGAAGCCCATCATTACTGATATGGGGAGCATTATTCCATATTTCCTTGGTCTCACACCTGTGCCTCTATATCTGTTTTGGTGCTATGCGTCTGGTAGGGTATGGAGTTGACCATCTGGGAAGTATACTCTCATTGTGCTGATAGAGGAGGATGCATATTTTCTTTCCAACGTATGATACTTTCTTAAAATTCTCAAGCAGGTAAACCAACAAAAAAAAAAAAAAAAAAAAAAAAAAGAAAATCCCACCCTTACCAACGGACACTTTAAACACTGGCTCCCCATCCCCTGAATATGCTGAATCCCCCCCCTCCCCCCTTTGGAATCCTTCATGTTACCCAAATTCCAATAGAGACAAACTACGATGATCTATATAAAGTATTTGAATGCTATGGATATATAAAAGAAATAAGGATGAAATTTGAAGCTGAAATAAGGGATTCATGGATATCTTACAGTAGTTATGAGGAAGCCTTTAGTGTGATAAGTAACTTGAATAGTATTGAAATTAATAAATTGAATGTCGTGGCTGCTCTCTGCGATAAGGTACCAAAAGATTTGGATGTGTATAGGCCTGGCGATTGGTTGGAAAAAGACGCAGATTTAGTTATGCCCTCTCAGAGAAAGCCAAAACCACCAATGTGGCTTATAGCTGAATCAAAGGGGTTACAGGTAATTATTTTAAAATATGCAAATTAATTAAACAAAAAGAAAGAACTATTTCACTAGGCAGTGTATCTCGTTTTGGAAAAAATAGTTTCTTTATCCATGCCAAATCAAGTACACAGTCTATAATTCTGTCCATCATGAAAACCCTCTTAGTGAGAGAATGCCTTGATGATGTCATTGAGCTTCAGCAAGGCATTTCATTCCCGTGCTAAATCTTGGCGACGGGCAAGAGGGCTCTAACTTGGGGAAATTGCTCCCCCAGTTCGAATCTAAATTTCTCTTTCATCTTTTTCTTCTGCTCAATATTACTTTGACCTTCTCCTAATTTTATCAACTTTCTTTCGTTGCTGTCCTATCTCTATGATTATTATTTTTCTTAAGTAATATATATATATATATATATATATATATATATATATATATATATATATATATATATATATATATATATATATATATATATATATGTATATATATGTAGATGTATATATATGTAGATGTATATATATGTAGATGTATATATATATTTATATATATATATATATATATATATATATATGTATATATATATATATATATATATATATATATATATATATATATATATATATGTATATATATATTTATTTATTATATTTGTTAATTTATTTATTTATCTATTTTTTTTTCTATTTCATTTAAATGGCGTGGATATTTCCACATTCGTTATTACTGCCTACTTACATGAATGGGAGAAGGGATCACGGTTGGGAGGTATTCGCATTCAAGCTGTATATGAGAGTATTGGATGATCTCAGCCATCCCAAAGATGGTTTGGACCTTTTTGGCGGAACTACTCTCAGGGGTTGGGTCATCGGAATCCAGGGGGATCCAATCCTTGAGGTGGGACTCATGGCTTTTAGCCAGAAGCCCATCATTACAGATATGGGGAGGATGATTCCATATTTCTTTGGTCTCAGACCTAACAGGCGGGTTAGCTTACACCTGTGCCTCTATATCTGTGCCTCTATATCTGTTTTGATGCTATCCTTTAGGTAGGGTAATGGAGTGGACCATCTGGGAAGTATACTCTCATTGTGCCGATAGTGGAGAATACAAATTTCCTTTCCAATGTATGATACTTTTTTTAAATTCTCAAGCAGGTAAACCAACAAAACAACAACAAAAAACATTAAAATCCCACCCTTAGGTATGGACCCTTCAAGTACTGATTCCCCATCTCCTGGATTTTCTGACACCCCCCCCCCGGCACTGTTGCCGACTTCTGCTACTGTAATTTAAGAAAATTCTGTTGACGACTTTCGAACTAAACAGGACCATGCTACTGATGTTAAAAAATCTGGCAATTTGGGTAACACAGGGAAACTACGATTCCTTCATGTTTCCCAAATTCCATTAGAGACAAATTATGATGATATATATAGAGCATTTGAGTGCTATGGACTGGTAAAGGAAATAAGGATGAGACTCGGAGATGAAAAATGGGACTCTTGGATATCTTTTGATAGTCATGATGAAGCGTTTAATGCCGTAAGTAATATTAGTAGTATCAAAATTAACGAATTGAACATCATGGGAGCTCTTTGTGATAAGGTCCCAAAGGAATTGGATGTGTACAAACCTGCTGATTGGTTTGAAAAAGATAGAAATGTACCCATGCCTTCACAGAGAAAACGCAAACCACCAATGTGGCTTGTAGCTGAACCTAAAGGAATAATAGGGAATTATTTTAAAATATGTAAGTTTATTCAGAAAAAAGTAGGCACCTGGAGATATATCTCGTTTTGGGAAGAATAGTTATCTCATCCATGCCAAATCTTCGACTCAGTCTGCAATACTATCTAACTTACAGACAGGCAGTGATGAAATTACCTTGGAAATGAAACCTCATCTAAATTTTAGTTATGTAAGGGGAGTGGTCTTTAATAAAGACCTGTACAAATTTACAGAGGAGGAGATACTTTCTATGTTTCCATTAAATGTATGGAAAGTGCATAAGGTTCCTGGAACTTCAATGATTATACATACTTTCCAGGATGCTGATGAACCTTTCCATATTGTTATTGAAAATGAAAGGATTAAAGTTCGACCTTTCAAACAAAAGCCCCTGCAATGCTTTGTTTTAGATTTGGGCACCCATCCAAAGTTTGCAAAATGAAAAAATGTGTGGTATTTGCTCCAAAACTTATCATGGAGAATGTACACTTGAGGCCTGGTGTGCAAACTGCAATTTGAATCATAAATCAACTGATAGGAGATGCGAACTGTATAAGTTGGAGGAAGCTGTCCTAAACAAATTAAGTTTAGAACACATAAGTGTGGGACATGCAAAAAGACTGTTGAATGAATCAACCAGCTATGCAAAGGCCTTAAAATCAAAGGGTAATTTACCACAGGAGACATCAAACCCACCTAGCACTGCCAGTAATCCTAAGAAAAGAAATACAACTTCTGATAATAAAATACTGCATGACAAGGTAATCATATTGCCTTCTGAGGCTCTCCCACAGTGTATTAAAAATGGGTCATTGCCCATTTCTGTACATCCTTCGTCCCTCATTACCAACAATAGTACTAACCTCTCTCAGGCCACGTCCTTGCCTGATTTGATGGAGATGCCACCTGACACCAAGTTACCAGGTGCACCTGTATTGGAAAAGGTGCAAAAACCTGGTATCTCACCACTTACTAATCGGAAAAGAGAGAGACCTCCATTTCTCTCACCCCCTTCCATTAGAAATATCAAAATTATGACGTCAAATAAATATGATGCTTTGTCTGTTGATATTTCTGATCAACTGGAAGTCAATTTAAATAAATTTGATATTTAAGTGGAGGTCCACCAACCTCCTCAACAATAAGATAAAAAAGACAAAAAGAAAATCATAAATGCTAAACCCAATCTATCAAGACCCTCTTTAATAAAACCTCCTAGAAAAAGTGTTAGATCAAAAACCGCTAATGGGAAGACTCCAATGGATCCAAGGGGTCTACCAAATTATAAACTATAGTTTTTTCCTCCATTTTGCAATAGAATTGTCAGGGTTTAAGGGCCAAATACAAAGAACTTAAGCTCCTTATTCTTGAGCATTCCCCCATAATTATTTGTCTAAGGAGAGCAAACTTGATCATGATACCCATTGTCCTCGTGAATATATTAGTTATAGGACACCATATGATCACCAAGTGGGGAGCCATGGCGCAAGTCTCATATACGTTCGTCGAGATGTTCCCCAAGTTTCTGTCTATCCGTACACCTCTGCAAGCAGTGGTTGTACAGATCGATATAGGGAGAAAATATACAATTTGTTCTTCGTACATGCCTCCAAATGGTAACATTTTGTATGATAACTTAGTGGAGGTGATTCAACAACTCCCTCAACCTTTTCTTTTACTTGGATATTTAAATGGTAGACATCCTTTGTTGGGTGATGTTTTAGCAAACACGAGGGGAAATATATCATCAATTGTGGAAAATGAAGATGTTGGACTCCTTAATACTGGAGAGCCCACACACTTAAATGTCCAAACAGGTACCTTGTCATGTATTGACCTATCAATCATAAGCTCTAATTGCCTTCTCGGCTTCGAATGGAGGTTATTACATAATTGGCATACTACTGATCATGCACCAATCATTATAAACACCAACAATGGTCCACCTTTACAGAAATCGCCACGATGGAATCATGACAAAGCGGACTGGGATAAATTTTGTGAGCTAAGCGAAATTGAGGGATATGCATGACAGGTTGAAAATATTGATGATGCCATAGACTTACTGAATGGAACTCTCCATACAGCAGGAGTCAATTCAATTCCCAAAACAACAGGGATATTCAGACGACGACCAGTCCCCAGGTGGTCTTCAGAACTAACTGCCCTGCACAGAGCCACAAGAAGATATCTAACACGATTGCGTAGACGCAGAACTGGTGAGAATCTAATTATGTACAAGAAATGTAGAGCACAGTTCCGTCGTGCCATGAAAGAAGCAAGGCGCCAGTCTTGGATGTCTTTTGTTTCCTCCATTACCAGTATAACACCACCATCTTCTTTGTGGAGGAAAGTAATAGCTGGCAAATTCACCCCCAACCCACCACCGGTGTTGAAGGTGAATGGTCAGTATGTAACTGAAGCAAATGATGTTAGCTATGCCCTGGCTAATCATTTTTAAAATGTATCCAGCAAGTGTGAAGGAGCCCCTGGTCACCAGTATAGGAGCATTGAAGAAAAGAAAAAAAAAATTTAAATTTTGCAACAAGAAGGAAAGAGTCTTATAATTCTCCTTTCACTGAAAAATAATTTGATTCTGCCCTTGCTCATTGCAATAATACAGCCTCTGGACCCGGTGGAATTCCATATGCAATGATTAAACATATACATTTTAATACAAAGCTATTTATTTTGAGCATTATTAATAGAATATGGCATGATCATAGTTACCCAAGTGTTTGGGAACTAGCCATTATTTTAGCCTTTTTAAAACCCGGTAAGGACAAGTTTTTAGCAGCAAACTATCGTCCTATTGCATTGACATCTTGTTTATTTAAAATCATGGAGAATATGGTCAATGCAAGGCTGGATGTGTTACCTCGAAAAGAAAGATATGTTATCACCGACTCAATGTGGATTCAGAAAAATGCACTCAACGACTGATGTGTTGATATGACTTGAGTCTTCTATTTGTGAAGCCTTTGCTTCAAAACAGCACCATGTTACAGTATTTTTTGACCTTGAAAAGGCATATGATACCACATGGAGATTTGGTATACTTAAAACCATTCATGAAATGGGATTGAGAGGAGAGCTACCATTATTTATTCAGGCATTTCTTTCACATAGAGTTTTTCAAGTGAGAGTGGGGGAAGCTTTATCAGAGAGTAAGTGCCAGGAAGAAGGGAGTTCCTCAGGGTAGTGTGCTGAGTGTAACCCTTTTTGCCCTAGCAATTAATGGGATATCCTCAGCCATTCCCTAGGATGTTCTCTCAACATTATTTGTGGATGATCTTTCCATATCATTTGCTGGAGCTAGAATGGCAATGATTGAGAGAAAACTACAGCTCTTAATCAACAAAATTATCCATTGGGCCGATATGAATGGATTTAAGTTCTCGACAAGTAAAACTACTATTGTACATTTCTGTCGTATCAGGGGAGCACATCCAGACCCGGATATATACATAAAAGGTCAACGGATCCCATGTGTATCTGAACCCAAATTTTTAGGTTTGATATTTGACTGTAGACTTGCATGGGTTTCTCACCTAAAATCGTTAAAAGCTGAATGTGTTGCAGCTCTGAATATTTTAAAAATATTGTCCCATACATCATGGGTAAGCTGAAATTTGAACATTTACAATGGTAGTTAGGAAAACTCTTCAACATAATTCACCAAATTTATTATAAACATTTCAGAGAAGTAAAAATGCTATAAATTGTCTATTCTGATTGCTTGAAGGTGGTTATATCTAGGGGTAATTTCCAAACTATTTTCAGCTTTTCCAACCTCACCTGTATAAACAACAAAAAGGAATATATCAAGATATAATAAAAGAAAGGAAATTATATAAATTCAATTTGAACAAAGTATATATGAATAAATTGTAAATTGCTTATATGATCTATATAAACCTAATAAGCAATTACCGATAATGTTGGAAGTGTTCGCCAATGTAAGAAACAGGGAATTTATCCTCAGACTAAGCCACTTCAATTAAACATATGGATAAATGATATCCTGGAAAATGAAATACATTCCGACATCAAACACTGTCCTGAAGCTATAAATGTAAGCAATATAATTTTGTATAATGTATTCACTACAACATTCATCCTTCGAATTAAATCTAATATAAGGTCTTACCAATAATATAAATACGAAAGATGAACGCAGGCTGATAACCGAGGACGACCTAGCTTCACCAATTATACCTAAGCAAAAGTATTGTACAAATAGAACAAATTAATATGAGGAGCTGATATCATAATTAGTTTAATAGTACGCAAAATATATATATCTATCAGAGAGGAAGGAATTTATTTTTATATTGGTACTTTGAAGGCTTAAGGCAATGGATAATGATTACCATTAGACATTAAGAAACCCCTAACAATGCTTGGTTCTCACCTTTATCCATGCAAGCTATGAGACGAGTCGAATCCCCTCGAAGTTTAAATTTTCATGCCAAAGGAAGCTCAGAGTCCAAATTAAGGGAAGTTAGTTCATGATGAATAACTTCGTAAATGTGGAAACACTTGAATCACGTAACCCAGACATGGTTCGATAAAATAGCAGCACAGTACAAAGTCAATGATAAAAATCTTGTAGCACAAATCTAGCAGCTAAAATCTTCGAGTCCAGATACTGCCAGTGAAGCTATTGACGGTATGGTTTGCTAGGCCAGACTGACTTGGGTATATCCATGAACCTCCCAAGTAAAGAGAAAATGGCGTGATTAGAAGGCTTGTTAGCTAATTACTTAGCTCGTAGTAAGCAAGCAGGACTTAGATGGTACCAAGCATATAAATGTAATTTAACTAGTTATTTTAATAGTTTAAGAGAAAAGTCCTCCTTACTTCAATAAATACATATATACATATACTAATAAACAAATTTAAGAAATCTTAATTTCCGTTTAATGGGGGCCAGACCGCAATACTATTTTAGAATTATACAGGGCCTTGATTTTTTCCAAATTTAGTTATGGATGTGAAATATACTCTTCAGCAACCCCAAGCCGCTTAAAAATATTAGATTCAATACATCATACTGGTATTAGATTGTCCACAAGAGCGTTTAGAACCTCTGCTATCCCAAGTCTCCTTCTTGTTGTTGATGCTGGAGAGTTACCTCTAGACCTTTACCGAATGTCTTCCATTATTCGGTATTGCTTTAGATTGCAAAGACTCTCCAACTCTTTAGCTTTTCAGACTGCAAGCCTTTTGAGACACATCATACTTTGAGTTGCACCCAAAATCTCCTCAACCTTATGGCTTTCGGGTGAAACGATTAATAAACAGTGGATATAATTAGAAGTAAGGTACTTCCATTCAAGGTATCATCAACGCCTCCATGGAAATTACCAGAGATATCTTTTTGTAAATACTTTATTGAACTTAAGAAGAATATGACTGACATAGAAGCCAGGTCTCTTTTTAATGAACATGTTGAAGAACATAGAGGATCGACTATTATATATACTGATGGCTCCAAATCTGATGCTGGCATTGGATTTGGAGTACATAGTAATGGTTTTAATTTTAGAGGTGCACTTCCTCTAACAGCTTCTATATTTACTGCCGAACTGTATGGCATATTAACTGCTATTGAGAAAATAGCATTGGAGAAGAAGGGTAATTTTACAATTTTTAGTGATGCAAGGAGTGTCCTTCAATCTTTAGAAGTTTTTAATTCTAATAACCCTCTAGTTTTAAAGATTTTAGAATGGCTCTTTATTATTGGATGGAGAGGTATAATGGTTCGATTTTGTTGGGTTCCAGCACATGTAGGTGTGTGTGAGAATTAGAAGGCGGATTCACTGGCAAAGAATGCTGCATCCGAGTTGCTGCCAAGAAGGTATCCCATTCTATGTAATGATTTTCTACCTAACATCAAGAAATTGCTTTGCAATAAATGGCAACAGCAATGGAATAGTCTAGATGGTAATAAAATGAGAGAAGTAACAAATGTCATAACTCCTTGTAGGTATAACATGATGCCCTGAAAATGGGAGACTTCTCTTTGCCGTCTCCGTATTGGTCACACTCGGTTGACACACGAGTTTCTGCTGAAGGGCGAACATCAACCGTATTGTGACGACTGCTTAGTACCTATAACAGTGAGGCATTTATTGACCGAATGCCCCAATTTTAACTACTTAAGGAATAGATACTTGTTTGAGGCTCGAGGTGAGGGTGGCAGGTTCATCGTTGCCAAGATTCTTGGACATGATGTGTCCTATTGTGCAAGTGGCATTTTTAGATTTATTTCAGAAGCAGGTCTTTTGAAAACTGACTAACTTTTATAATGACATTCAACTTTTATGGTTTTAATTGAATATTCTTTAATTTATTAGATACAATATATAAACTAAATGATATTGGCATCAAGGACATTAGATGTCAGGATGCCTGAAAACTTTAAATCAATCAATCAACCAACATGAAAACAAGTTATGATGACTTTAAGTTAGATTTCAAACCCACCTAAATTTTAGCTACGAAATGGGGTTAGTTTTTAACAGAGATCTGTATGAATTTACAGAGGATGCTGATGTACCATTTCATATTACTATTTAAAACGATATAATTAAAGTGCGACCATTCGAGCAGAAGCCACTGCAATGTTTTAATTGTTTTAAATTTGGACACCCTTCTGAGGTTTGCAAAAATGAGAAAATATATGGTTTGCTTCAAATCTTACCATGGAGAATATGCACTTGGAGAGAGGTGTTTAAATTGCAACTTGAATCATAAATCCACAGACAAGAGCTGCAAGTGGTATAAGTTGGAAGAAGCTGCCCTTAATAAATCTAGTTTGTAACATTTAAGTGTGGGATATACCAAAAGACTGTTAAATAAATCAAATAGCTATGCTAAGGCATTAAAATCAAACCCACCTAGTACTGAAAATATTTCAAGGAAAAGAAATATACCATCTGATAAAATGTCAAATGACAAGGTAAGCATATTACCTCCTGAGGCTTTACCACGGTGTGTTGATACTAGGGCATTGCCCATTTTTGTACAACCCTCTTCCCGCATTACAACAACTAGTACAAACCTCTCTCAGGCCATGTCCTTGCCTGATTTGATGGAGGTTCCACTTAAAATCAGCTTACTTGATGCACCTGTAGTGGGAAAGGTGCAAAAACCTAGACGCCCACCATCTATTAATCGTAAAAGAGACAGACCTCCATCTCTCTCACCCCCATCCATTAGAAACATTAAAGTTATGACATCAAATAAATTTGATGTTTTGTCTATTGATGTTTCTAATGAACTCGAAGATAAATTAAATAAATAAAAAATTCAAGTTGAGGTCCATCATTTGCCTCGACAAATAGATCAGAAGGACACAAAGAAATGTACAAACGTAAAACCCGACATATCAAGACCATCTCTGAAGAAACCTACAGGTAATAATGTTAGATTGAAAACTGGTAATGGGTAGACCTCATCCAAGATGTCTTCCAGAAATAATCCATAGTTTTGTCCTCCATTTTGCAATGGAATTGTCTGGGTTTAAGGGCCAAATATGAAGAACTTAAGATCTTAATTCATGAACATTCCCCATAATTGTATGTCTACTAGAAAGTAAGATTGTTGCTAACACTCCTAGTTCTCGATAGTATGTTAGCTATAGAACACCATATAATCAACAAGCAGGGAGCCATGGCGGAAGGCTCATGTATGTTCGTCGAGATGTTCCCCAAATACCTTTGTCTATTCGTACACCGCTGCAGGCAGTGGTTGTACAAAACGATATACGTAGGAAATATACAATATGCTCTTCCTATTTAACTCCAAATGATATTTTATATGATGATTCAACCACTCCCTCAACCTTTTCTCTTACTGGGAGATATGAATGGTAGACATCCTTTATAGGGTGATGTTTTGGCAAACACAAGGGGCAATATTATCACATCAATTGTGGAGAATAAGGATATGGGACTCCTTAATACAGGAGAGCCCATGCACTACCATGTTCAGACAGGTACCTTGTTACGTATTGACTTTTCAATTTCAAGCTCTAACTGCATTCTGGATTTTGATTGGAGGACATAGGATAATTGGCATACTAGTGATCATACACCAATCATTATAACACCAACAAGGGTCCGCCGTTACAAAGATCTCCACGATGGAATCTAGACAAGGCAGACTGGGTTAAATTTCGTGAGCTAAGTGAAATCCAAGGGAGTGCAGAACAGGTTGAAAGTATACATAGAGTCCTTTCATCATACGTCATCAAACTTCCGGTCCGCCATCTTGGAGGACATACAAAGATGCGTTCAGTGAATAGCTGTGGTTGAACTCTTGAATAGTTAGCCATCTCATCACATTCACATTCACACAATGCCCAATTTTTGCGTTATTATTGGTTGTGGGAATCGAGGATAAAGAGATGACAAGAGTTTCTACCGCATACCGGCAGTTATTCAAATTCAGGACAAAGATACAGAAGAATTATCCAAGCGCAGACGTGACTTGTGGTTGACCAAAATATCACGGGCTGATCTACGTGAATTCTCACTAGCCTGGGCACGTTATCTGTTCTGATCATTTCATATCAGGTCAGTCTCGGCTAGGCCCTAAAACTATTATTATTCCTGTGTAAACATGCTATATCCGATTGCATGGGTGACTTCACAAGTATCATCGTCAGTTCAGTGTGTAGTGTGTGTGGGGGAGGGGGCATCCCAATTTTTAAACATCAAAAGGGGCATCTCAGATTTTCAAAACAAAAATGAAAAGCGCCCATATTGGCTATATTAACAAAGGCTACTTACTTAGGTCTCTATTTCGTCAAGGTGCTCATGCCTATATATAATTAAGTGTATATTTATATTTATTTTAATTTTTGTATTAAATTGTGCAGACATACAGGCCTATGTGATGAATAAACATTGATTATAAATAATAATAATAATAATAATATCTGAAAGCTGGTTTAATCCGAAGGGGTCTTCAGCTTATATATGAAACATCGAAAAAATAATTAAACTTACGCATTTAATTGCAAGGAGGCAAAACGAGCATCCAAGAGCATTACAATAGAGTTTGTCCATCATATGTTTATATGTACTGTATATAAGAAATTATAGCATTTGTAACCAAACACAAACACAATGGTTAGGCATGAACTGATAAAGATTTGACATTATAATGCAAAACTTTTACATACATTTTGACATTCAAAAATTATAATACACAAGGTTAGGCTAAATTATCAATATTAGCTTTATAATTGTAAACACTCTCTTCATTGGCCCAGTGTTTATCTAATTTTGGACTTAAAAGCATTAAAGGGAAAAACAACAATTCTGGAAGCAGATTATTCAATGGAAATGTATGCCCACTCATGTTCTGCCTTTGTAAGTTTAAAAAGTGCCTGAATTGCATGTGCCATAAGTTGAATGAATTCTGCATCTGGTATGGATCTAGGCCATTAATTAGATCGAGTTTCTGCTTGTAAAAACGCTTATCATCACCCGACAATTGTTTGAAAAAGGTGCTCTCATTGTCCATATTCGCTGTAGAAGCCGCTATGTTTTCGCTTTGTATGTCCTCCAGCATGGCCGCCGGCGATTCCCAGTGACGTCATTGAAAGGACTCTATTGATGATGCCATTCACCTACTGAATGGAACTCTCCATACAGCAGGAATCAATTCGATTTACAAAACCACGGGATTATTCAAACGATGACCAGTCTCGTGGTGGTCTTCAGAATTAACAGTCTTGCACAGAGCCACCCAAAAATCTCTGCCTAGATTGTGTAGACGCCGTACTGATGAAAAATTGATAACAAACAAATAGTGTAGGGCCCAGTTCCGTTGTGCCATGAAAGAAACTAAATGCCAGTCTTGGGTGTCATTTGTTTCCTCCATTAACAGTAGAACACCACCATTTTCAGTATGGAGGAAAATAAACAAGATTACCGGCAAATTTGCCCCAAACCCCTGAATGTGAACGGTCAGAATATGACTAAAGCAAATAATGTGAGCAATGCCCTGGCCGATCATTTTCCAAATGTATCTTGCAAGTGTGTAGCAGCTCCTGGTCACCAATATAGAAGCATTGAAGAAAAGAAAATTTTAAATTTTGCAACAGGAAGGGAAGTCATATAATTCTCCTATTACTGAAAGAATATGATTTGGCACTTTCCATTTGTAACAATACAGCCCCTGGACCCGATGGATTTTTTTATGCAATGATTAAACATACAAAGTTATTTATTTTAAGCATTAATAATAGAATATAGCATGATCATAGTTATCCAAGTGTTTGGGAACTAGCATTATTTTAGCCTTTTTAAAACCCAGTAATGACAAGTTTTTAGCAGCAAACTACCTACCTATTGCATTGACATCTTGCGTATGTAAAATCATGGAGAAGATGGTCAATGTAAGGCTGATGTGGTACTTTGAAAAGAAGGGTATTCTATCACCCATTCAATATGCATTCCGAAAAATGCACTCAACGACTAATGTGTTGATACGACTTGAGTTCTCTATTTGTGTAGAGTTTGCTTTCAAACAGCACCATGTGACAGTTTTTTTTGTCCTTGAAAAGGCATATGATACCACTTGGAGATATGGTATACTTAAAACAATTTATGAACTGGAATTGAGAGGGAGAGCTGCCACTATTTTTTCAGGCATTTCCTTCACATACAGTTTTTCAAGTGAGAGTGGGGGAAACACTATCATAGAGTAAAGGCCAGGAAGGAGTTCCTGAGGGTAGTGTGCTGAGTGTAACCCTTATTGCACTTGTAATTAATTGGATATCTTCAGTCATTCCCGGGGATGTTTTCTCAACATTTGTGGATGATCTCTCCATATCATTTACTGGAGCAAGAATGGCAATGGTTGAGAGAAATCTACAACTCAATTGACAAAATTATCCAGCGGGCCGATATAAATGGATTTAAGTTCTCGACAAGTAAAACTACTATTGTACATTTCTGTTGTATCCGGGGGAGCACGTCCAGACCCGGATATATACATGAAAGGTCAATGGATCCCATGTGTAAGTGAAGCTAAATTTTTAGGTTTTATATTTGATTATAGACTTGTGTTGAGGCTCTGGATCTCTTAAAAGTATTGTGCCATACATCATGGGGGCAGACCACAATATTGTTTTAAAATTATACAGGGCCTTGATTTTTTCCAAAATTAGTTATGGATGTGAAATATACTCCTCAGCCACCCCAAGCCGGTGAAAGATATTAGATTCAATACATCCTGCTGGTATAAGATTGTATCCCAAGTCTCCTTGTTGATGCTGGAGAGTTATCTCTAGACCTTTACTGTATGTGTTACATTATTCGATATATGTTTAGATTGCAAAGACTTCCTAATTCTTCAGCCTTTCAGACTGCAAACCTTGTAAGGCACTCAACATACTTTGAGTTGCTTCCAAAATCTTAACCTTATGGCTTTCGGGTGAAACAACTATTAAACAGTCTGGATATAATTAGAAGTAAGGTACTTCCATTCAAGGTATCATCAATGCCTCCATGGAAATTACCAGAGATATCTTTTTGTAAATACTTTATTGAAGTTAAGAAGAATATGACTGACATAGAAGCCAGGTCTCTTTTTATGGAACATGTTGAAGAACACAGAGGATTGACTTTTATATATACTGATGGCTCCAAATCTGATGCTGGTGTTGGATTTGGAGTACATAGTAATGGTTTTAATTGTAGAGGTGCACTTTCTTTAACAGCTTCCATATTTACTGCCGAACTGTATGGCATAATAACCGCTATTGAGAAGTTAGCTTTGGAGAAGGAGGGTAATTTTACAATTCTTAATGATGCAAGAAGTTTCCTTCAAGCTCTAGAAATTTTTAATTCTAGTAACCCTCTAAGTTTTAAAGGTTTTAGAATTTTATTTTATTATTGGACGGAGAGGTATAATGGTTCGATTTTTTTTGGGTTAAAACACATATAGGTGTGTTTGGGAATGAGAAGGCAGATTCACTGGCAAAGAATGCTGCATCCGAGTTGCTGCGAAAGTCATCCCATTGCGTGTAATGATTTCCTACCTAACATCAAGAAATTGTTTTGCAATAAATGGTAACAGCACTGGGACAGTCTAGATGCCAATAAATTGAGAGAAGTAACAAATGTCATATCTCTATGGAGGTATAACCTGATGGCCTGAAAATGGGAGAGTACTCTTTGTCGTCTCCATATTGGTCGCACTCGGTTAACGCACGAGTTTCTGCTGGATGGCCAACATCATCCGTATTGCGAAGACTGTTTAGTACCTTTAACAGTGAGGCATTTGTTGACCGAATGCCCCAATTATAATAAGTTAAGAAATAGATATCTGTTTGAGGCTATAGGTGAGGAAGGCAGGTTCATCGTTGCCAAGATTCTTGGACATGATGTGTCCTACTATGCGAGCGGCATTTTTAGATTCATTTCAGAAGCAGGTCTTCTGAAAACTATTTAACCTCTGTAATGACATTCAATTTCAGGGTTTTAATTGAATACTCTTATATTTTATATAAAATAAATGATATTGGCGTCAATGACCTTAGATGTCAGGATGCCTGAAAACTTAAATCAATCAATCAATCAACCGCTATCGAGAAAATAGCATTGAAAGACGAGGGCAATTTCACCATTTTTAGCGATGCAAGAAGTGTCCTTCGAGCTTTAGAAGTCTTTAATGGTAGTAACCCTTTAGTTTTAATTATTTTTGTACCTTTTTGGCAGAACTACTCCCAAGGGTTGGCTCATCGGAATCCGGGGGATCCAATCCTTGAGTTGGGACTCTTAGCTTCCGGCCAGAATCCCATCATTACAGATATGGGGAGGATTATTCCATATTTCCTTGGTCTCGGTCCTAGCAGGCGGGTTTAGCTTACACCTGTGCCTCTATATCTGTTTTGGTGCTATCCTTTCTAATAGCGTATGGAGTGGACCATCTGGGAAGTATATTTTCAATGTGCTGATAGTGGATAATGCAAATATCCTTTCCAACATATGATACTTTCTTGAAATTCTGAAGCATGTAAACCAGAAAAAAAAAAAATCCCACCCTTGACTACAGATCCTTCAAACACAGACTCGCCATCCCCTGTATATGCTGAATCTCCCCCCCCCTCCCCCCCTGGCAGTTTTGACAACCTCTGATAATTTGAATAGGGAAAATTTTGTTGATGACCTCGGAACGGGAAAGGACCATACTACTAATATTACAAAATCGAGTAATTTGGGTAACACAAGGAAACTTTGAATCCTTCTGGTTACCCAAATTCCAATAGAGACAAACTACGATGATCTATATAAAGCATTTGTATGCTAGGGATGTATAAAAGAAATAAGGATGAAACTTGAAGCTGAAAAATGGGATGCATGGATATCTTACAGTAGTTATGACGAAGTATTTAGTGCAATAAGCAACTTGAATAATATTAAAATTAATAACTTGAATGTCGCGGCTGCTCACTGCAATAAGGTATCAAAAGATTTGGATGTGTATAGGCCTGGCGATTGGTTGGAAAAAGACGCAGATTTAGTGATGCCTTCCCAGAGGAAGCCAAAACTACCGATGTGGCTTATAGCTGAATCAAAGGGGCTTACTGGGAATTATTTTAAAATATGCAAATTAATTCAGAAATAAAGTAGGAACTATTTCACCAGGCGATATATCTCGTTTTGGAAAAAAAGAGTTTCCTTACCCATGCCAGTAAGTAAACATTCTGTAATACTGTCCAACATGAAAACAAGTAATGATGACATCAAGTTAGATGTCAAAAACCACCTAAATTTTAGCTACGGAAGGTTAGTTTTTAACAGAGATCTGTATTAATTTACAGAGGAGATACTGGCCATGTGTCTACTAAATGTATGGAAAGGTTAGAAAGTCCAAGGTACATTGATGACAATCCTTACGTTCCAGGATTCTGATGTACCATTCCATATTACTATTGAAAACGAAATATTTAAAGTAAGACCATTCAAGCAGAAGCCACTAAAGTGTTTTAATTGTTTTAAATTTGGACACCCGTGTAAGGTTTGCAAAAATGAGAAAATATGTGGTATGTGCTCCAAATCTTACCATGGAGAATGTGCACTTGGAGAGAGGTGTTTAAATTGCAACTTGAGTCGTAAATCCACAGACGAGAGCTGTGAGTTGTATAAGTTGGAAGAAGCTGCCCTTAACAAATCTAGTTTGGAATATATAAGTGTGGGACATGCCATAAGACTATAAAATAAATCAAATAGCTATGCTAAGGCATTAAAATCAAACCCACATAGTACTGCCAATATATCTAGAAAAAGAAATATACCATCTGTGTCGTTACTTATAATAACGACATGGGAAATCAATTGTTATTGAATATCTATGTTCATATTGTATATGGAAAATGTTCTTTTATATTACATTGCGTTAAGTGGAAATGTGCAGGTTTCTGTACAAATGAAGGTTTTGTTTATATATAATCGTAATAAGCATTGTTACCAAGGAATATTGTCTTGTGAATAGTTGTACAGTATAAGTGGTTAACAATGCGATGTAAGTTGTTTGAATAGTTTCGTTCGGTTTGCGTTGAATAGTTGGTTTCGTTCGTTTGTTGTTTTCTTTTGTCGTGAGCGAACGAAGCGGAAGTCGTGACTTTGGGAGAGAGAGCGAACGCATTATTTTTACGACAAAGGCAACAGAGCTAACGGCGACAGTTGCTGCCTGTCACTTCTCAACGTATGTAGTGTAGTCTTCAGTGGACTTAATCAGGATGAAGAGAATTTCATTTGATTAACGAAGCCATTCCTTCCCAGCATTTAATGAAGTGGATGAATTAATCAACCGAAGTTTGGATGAGTATCATATAATATTTAGTTACCTTGGATGGGATAATTCGCTAGGGATATGCATATCTGCGCGTGGGATTCCGTGACTGGGTAAAATCAAATATTTATATGTGGTATCGGGGTTTACCCGTGTCTATTGTAATCCGAACTCGGTAAGAACTTCATATGAAACCAAGTAAGTAATAATTGGGGCAAAGGCTCAATAGAACATAGTATGACCATTTATCTTTGTAAGACAACGCAATGAATTCCTAATGTAGAGAAAGGGTCTTGAGTTCTCTTAACGAAACTGGTAATTAGTAATTTTGTGAATGACTGAAGTCATTATATGTTGTTGCTTGTTTGACCCTAATAAGTAACGATAATCTGATAAAAAGTCAAATGATGAAGTAAGCATATTACACCCTGAGGCGTATTAACACTAAGGCATTGCCCATATCTGTACGACCCTCGTCCCCCATTACAAAAACTAGTACAAACCTCTCACAGGCCAAGTCCTTGCCTGATTTGATGGAGGTTCCACTTGAGACCAACTTACCTGTTGCACATGTAGTGGGAAAAGTGCAAAAACCTAGAATCCCACCATCTAGTAATCGTAAAAGAGAAAGACCTCCATCTCTCTCTCTCCCCCCTCTATTACAAACATAAAGGTTATGACATTATATAAATTTGATGTTTCAAAGGAACCAGAAGATAAACTGAATAAATCAAAAATTCAAGTTAAGGTCCACCATCCTCCTCAACGAATAATCAAAAGGATACAAATAAAAACACAAAACATAAAACCCAACATAACAAGACCATCTATGAAGAAACCTACAGGTAATAATGTTAGATTAAAAACTGCTAATAGGAAGACCTCATCCAAGATGTCTTCCAGAAGTAATCCCTAGTTTTCTCCTCCAATTTCCAATGGAATTGTTAGGGTTTAAGGGCCAAATATGAAGAACTTAAGCTCCTAATTCATGAACATTCCCCTATAATATGTGTACAGAAAAAGTAAGCTTGTTGCTAACACTCCTAGTCCTCGAAAGTATGTTAGTTATAGAACACCATATAATCAACAAGCAGGGAGCCATGGCGGAAGTCTCATGTACGTTCGTCGAGATGTTCCCCAAATACCTATTTCTATTCGTACTCCCCTGCAGGCAGTGGTTGTACAAATTGATATAGCTAGAAAATATACCATATGCTCTTTGAACTTACCTCCAAATGATAATATTTTATATGATGATTTATCAAAGGTCATTCAGCAACTCCCTCAACCTTTTCTCTTACTGGGAGATATGAATGGTAGACATCCTTTATAGGGTGATGTTTTGGCAAACACAAGGGGAAATATTATATCATCAATTGTGGAGAATGAGGATGTGGGACTCCTTAATACAGGAGAGCCCACACACTTCCATGTTCAGACAGGTACCTTGTCATGCATTGACCTTTCAACTGCAAGCTCTAACTGCCTTCTTGATTTTTATTGGAGGACATTAGATAATTGGCATACTAGTGATCATGCACCAATCATTATAAACACCAACAAGGGTCTGACTTTCAAAGATCGCCACGATGGAATCCTAACAATGCAGAATGGGTTAAATTTCATGAGCTAAGTGAAATCGAAGGGAGTGCAGAACAGGTTGAAAGTATTGATGATGCCATAGACCACTGAATGGAACTCTCCATACATCAGAAATCAATTCGATTCCCAAAAGCTTGGGATTATTCAAACGATGACCAGTCCTGTGGTAGTCTTCAGAATTAACAGTCTTGCACAGAGCCACCCAAAAATCTCTGCCTAGATTGCGTAGACGCCGTACTGGTGAAAATTTGATAACATATAAAAAGTGTAGAGCACAGTTCGGTTGTGCCATGAAAGAAGCTAAATGCCAATCTTAGGAGTCATTTGTTTCCTCCATTAACAGTAGAACACTACCTTTTTCTGCCCCCTAGATGCTGAAGCCTTGATGAGGGTGGGGAGCTTAGGGATTAGCAGCTGGGCTCTAATGAACAGTGGAAACTACTTCCCACTGGACCTCGGTGCCCAGCTGTCGATACAACTAAATCAGTCGGCACTTTCTCTTTTACTTTTGGTTATTTCTTTTTTCTCCCATCTCTTCCTTTTGGGCTCTATATTGTTGACGACTTTGGCATGTTCGAATATACTTTGGATGCTGCTTTGGATTTGGCACAGTGTGGGATGGACGGCATTCCATCTCAACCTATGCCAATTTAGACGCCATCACCCTCTGGCAGACCCCATTGGGTGCAGACCAGGTCTGTTAAGAGTTGGGCTCCAGTGATCCGGTTTTAAGTCGCCCATATTTGTGGGTAACGGGTGACGCCAGGCAGTGGAGTCGACGGTCGGAGGGGCTAACTATCCCCACTGACCAGTTTACACCTACCTAAAGAGAGGCAGCCCCTCTCTAATAGAGGACTGGTCCCCGGTGAAGCCTCTTCTCGTCATTGGCCACTTGGGATAGGAGGACTGACATCCTCCGATAAGAGGTGGATAACCCGTCCCGCTATTACCAAAATAAATCACCCATCTGTTGATGAGCGTTTAAATGTCTTCAAAGCTAACAGGGAAATAGTCACTTTATGTGGAGGGCAGCCAAAAATTCTACCACAAGGAAATAGAAGTCTCTTGATAGAGACACTATCCCCATTACAAGGTGAAAGGCTAAAAACACTGACAACATTGGATGGTCATAGTGTAAAATGCGTTTCACACCCTACAAGTCTCCTTGTTGTTGCTGGGGAGTTGCCTCTAGACCTTTACCGAATGTCTTCTATTATTTGGTATTGGTTTAGATTGCAAAGACTCTCTAATTCTTCAGCCTTTCAGACTGCAAGCCTTATAAGGCACTCAACTTACTTTGAGTTGCACCCAAAATCTCAACCTTTTGGGTTTTGGGAAAAACAATGATTAAATCTGAATATAATTAGAATTAAGGTGCTTCCATTCAAGGTATCATCAACGCCTCCATGGAAATTACCTGACATATCTTTTTGTAAATACTTTATTGGAGTTAAGAAGAATATGACTAACTTAGAATCCAGGTCTCTTTTTATGGAACATGTTGCAGAACATAGGGGATCGACTTTTGTATTTACTGATGGCTCCAAATCTGATGCTGGCGTTGGATTTGGAGTACATAGTAATTATTTTAATTGTAGAAGTGCACTTCCTCTAACAGCTTCCATATTTACTGCCGAACTGTATGGCATATTAACCGCTATTGAGAAATTAGCTCTGGAACAGGAGGGTAATTTTACAATTTTTAGTGATGCAAGGAGTGTCCTTCAAGCTTTAGAAGTTTTTAATTCTAGTAACCCTCTAGTTTTAAAGATTTTTAGAATGGCTTTATATTATTGGACGGAGAGGTATAACAGTTCGACTTTGTTGGGTTCTAGCACATATAGGTGTGTCTGGGAATGAGAAGGCAGATTTACTGGCGAGGAATGCTGCATCTGAGTTGCTACCAAGGAGATATCCATTCCCTGTAATGATTTCCTACCTTACATCCAGAAATTGGTTTGGAATAAATGGCAACAGCACTGGGATATTCAAGATGGCAATAAAATGAGGGAAGTACCAAATATCATATCACCTTGGAGGTATAACCCGATACCCTGAAAATGGGAGTCGACTCTTTGTCGTCTCCGTATTGGTCACATACGGTTGACATACGAGTTTCTGCTGAAGGGCCAACATCAACCGTGTTGCGAGGACTGTTTAGTACCATTAACAGTGAGGCATTTGTTAACTGAATGCCCTAATTTTAATAACTTAAGAAATAGATATCTGTTTGAGGCTCGAGTTGAGGATGGCAGGTTCATCCTTGCCAAGATTCTTGGACATGATGTATCCTACTATTCGAGCGGAATTTTTAGATTTATTTCAGAAGCAGGTCTTCTGAAAACTATTTAACTTAGATGTCAGGATGCCAGAAAACTTTTCAATCATTCAATCAATCAACCACCATTTTCTGTATGGAGGAAAATAAAAATATTGCCAGCAAATTTAACCCAAACCCACTGCCAGTGTTGAATATAATTCTCCTTTTACTGAAAGAGAATATGATTCGGCACTTTCCATTTGTAACAATACAGCCCCTGGACCCGGTTGAATTCTATATGCAATGATTAAACATGTACATTTTAATACAAAGTTATTTATTTTAAGCATTATTAATAGAATATAGCATGATCATAGTTATCCAAGTGTTTGGGAACCAGCCATTATTTTAGCCTTTTTAAAACTAGGTAAGGACAAGTTTTTAGCAGCAAACTACCGACCTATTGCATTGACATCTTGTGTATGTAATATCATAGAGAAGATGGTCAATGCATGGCTGATGTGGTACCTTGAAAAGAAGGGTATTTTATCACCCATTCAATGTGGATTCAGAAAAATGCACTCAACGACTAATGTATTGATACGTCTTGAGTCCTCTGTTTGTAAAGCCTTTGCTTCCAAACAGCACCATCTGACAGTCTTTTTTTGTCCTTGAAAATGCATATGATACCACTTGGAGATATAGTATACATAAAACAATTCATGAATTGGAATTGAGAGGAGAGTTGACACTATTTTATCTGGCATTTCCTTCACATAGAGTTTTTTCAAGTGAGAGTCGGGAAAACACTATCAGAGAGTAAATGCCAGGAAGGAGGAGTTCCTCAGGGTTGTGTGCTGAGTGTAACCCTTATTGCCCTAGCAATTAATGGGATATTCTCAGTCATACCCTGGGAGGTTTTCTCAACATTATTTTTGGATGATCTCTCCATATCATTTGCTGGAGCTAGAAGGCAATGGTTGAGAGAAAACTACAACTCTCAATTGACAAAACTATCCAGTGGGCCGATATGAATGGATCTAAGTTCTTGACAAGTAAAACTACTATTGTACATTTCTGTTGTATCCGGGGGAGCACATTCAGACCCGGATATATACATTAACGGTCAACGGATCCCATGTGTAAGTGAAGCTAAATTTTTAGGTTTGATATTTGATTGTAGACTTACATGGGTTTCTCACCTAAAAGTGTTAAAAGCTAAATGTGTTGAGGCTCAGAATCTTTTAAAAGTATTGTCCCATTCATCATGAGGGCAGACTGCAATACTATTTTAAGATTATACAAGGCCTTGATTTTTTCCAAAATTAGTTATGGATGTGAAATATACTCCTCAGCCACCACAAGCAGATTAAAGATATTAGATTCAATACATCATGCTGGCATTAGATTGTCCACAGGAGCCTTTAGAACCTCACGTATCCCAATTCTCATTGTTGATGTTTGAGAGTTACCTCTAGACCTTTACCTTATGTGTTCTATTATTCGGTATATGTTTAGATTGCAAAGACTCCCTAATTCTTTAGCCTTTCAGACTGCAACCCTTGTAAGGTACCCAACATACTTTGAGTTGCACCCAAAATCTCAACCTTATGGCTTTTTGGTGAAACTACTATTAAACAGTCTGGATATAATTAGAAGTAAGGTCCCTCCATTCAAGGTATCTTCAATGCCTCCATGGAAATTACCAGAGTAATCTTTTTGTAAATACTTTATTGGATTTAAGAAGAATATGACTGACCTAGAATCCAGGTCTCTTTTTATGGAACATAGAGGATTGACTTTTATATATACTGATGGCTCCAAATCTGATGCTGGCATTGGATTTGGAGGACACAGTAATGGTTTTAATTGTAGAGGCGCACTTCCTCTAACAGCTTCCATATTTACTACCGAACTGTATGGCATAATAACCACTATTGAGAAGATAGCGTTGGAGGAGGGTAATTTTACAATTTTTAGTGATGCACGGAGTGTCCTTCAAGCTTTAGAAGTTTTTAATTCTAGTAACCCTCTAGTTTTAAAGATTTTTGAATGGCTTTTTATTATTGGACGGAGAGGTATAATGGTTCGATTTTTTTGGGTTAGAACACATGTAGGTGTGTCTGGGAATAAGAAGGCAGATTCTCTGGCAAAGAATGCTGCATCCGAGCTGCTGCGAAAGTTATCACATTTCGTGTAATGATTTCCTACCTAACATCATGAAATTGTTTTGCAATAAATGATATCAGCACTGAGACAATCTAGATGGCAATAAAATGAGAGAAGTAACAAAGGTCATATCTCCTTGGAGGTATAACATGATGCCCCGAAAATGGGAGACCACTCTATGTCGTCTCCGTATTGGTCTCATTCGGTTGACACACGAGTTTCTGCTGAACGGCCAACATCAACTGTATTGCGATGATTGTTTACTACCTTCAACAGTGAGGCACTTGTTGACCGAATGCCCCAATTATAATAACTTAAGAAATAGATATCTGTTTGAGGCTTGAGGTGAGGATGGCAGGTTCATCATTGTCAAGATTCTTGGACATGATATGTCTTACTATGCGAGCGGCATTTTTAGATTTATTTCAGAAGCAGGTCTTTTGAAAACTATTTTACTTCTGTAATGACATTCATTTTTTTTGTTTTAATTGAATACTCTTTTATTTTTATGTAAAATAAATGATATCGGCATCAATGACCTTAGATGTCAGGATGCCTGAAAACTTGAAATCAATCGATCAATCAACCGCTATTGAGAAAATAGCATTGAAAGACGAAGGCAATTGCACCATTTTTAGCGATGCAAGAAGTGTCCTTCAAGCTCTTGAAGTCTTTAATGGTAGTAACCCTTTAGTTTTAAAGATTTTAAAGTGGCTCTTCATTATCGGAGTTAGGGGTATAACAGTTTGATTTTGTTAGGTTCCAGCACATATAGGTGTGTCTGGAAATGAGAAGGCAGATTTAATGGCAAAGAATGCTGCAGCTGAGTTTCTACCGAGAAGCTATCCCATTCTTTTTAATAATTTTTTACCTAGCATCAAGAAGTTTTTTTAATGATAATTGGGAACAACATTGGTGTAGTTTGGTTCAAAATAAGATGAGAGAAATAATGAATGTTATATCCCCTTGGAGATATAACATGATGCCCCGAAAGTGGGAGACTATACTCTTTGTCGTCTCCTCATTGGTCACACTCCGTTGACACAAGTTTCTGCTAAAGGCCTAACACCAATCATATTGCAATGACTGTTTGGTACTTTTGCCAGTGTGACATTTGTTGGCCGAATGTCCCAATTATAGCAATATAAGAAATAAATATCAGTTTTGAGTCTCCATTTGAGATTGGTAGGGTCATTCTTGCTACCCTTTTAACGAGAGAATGCCTTGATGCAGTCATGTGGTTTCTTCATATTGTTGAAGAATTGCGACGGGCCAGAGGGATCTCGAACTTGGGGAAATTGCTCCCCAAGTTCGAATATAAATTTCTCTCCCTCTCCTCTATTCCTTCTGCTCAGTATTACTTCGACCATCTAGTTTTACCAACTTTCTTTTGTATATATATATATATATATATATATATATATATATATATATATATATATATATATATATATATATATATATATATATATATATATATATATATATATAAATATACAATTTTATATATATATATATATATATATATATATATATATATATATATATATATATATATATATATATATATATATATATATATATATATACAATTATATATATAATATTAATTTTATTTGTTAGTTTATTTATTATTTTTATTTCACTTAGTTGGCGTGGACCTTTCCGGATTCGTTATTACTGCCTGCTTAGATGAATGGGAGAAGGGATCACGGTTGAGTGGTATTTGCATTCAAAGCTATATATGAGAGCATTGGATGATCTCAGCCATCCCAAATATGTTTGGACCCTTTTGGCGGAACTACTCTCAGAGTTGGGTCTTCGGAATCCGGGGCGATCCAATCCTTGAGGTGGGACTCTTCGCTTCTGGCCGGAAGCACATCATTATAGATATGGGGAGGATTATTCCATATTTCCTTGGTCTCAGTCCTAAGAGGTAGGTTTAGCTTACACCTGTGCCTCTATATCTGTTTTGGTGCTATCCTTTGGGTAACGTATGGAGTGGACCATCTGGGAAGTATACTCTCATTGTGCCGATAGTGGAGATTGCCAATTTCTTTTCCAACATGTGATACTTTCTTAAAATTCTTAAGCAGGCATGCCAACAAAAAACAAAGAAAATTCCACCCTTAACTACGGACCCTTCAAACACTGCCTCCCCATTCCCTGGATATGCTGACACCCCCCCCCCCCCCCCGGCACTGTTGATGACCTTTTATAATTTTTATAGGGAAAATTCTGTTGATGACCTTGGAAAGGGAAAGGACCATACTACTAATATTCCAAAATCGAGTAATTTGGGTAACACAAGCAAACTTCGAATCCTTCATGTTACTCAAATTCCAATAGATACAAACTACGATGGTCTATATAAAGCATTTGAATGCTATGGATGTATAAAAGTAATAAGAATGAAACTTGAAGATGGAAAATGGGATGCATGGATATCTTACAGTAGTTATGACGAAGCATTTAGTGCAATAAATAACTTGAATGATATTAAAATGAATAACTTGAATGTCGCGGCTTTTCTCTGCATTAAGGTACCAAAAGATTTGGATGTGTATAGGCCTGCCGATTGGTTGGAAAAAGACTCTGATTTAGTGATGCCCTCCCAGAGAAAGCCAAAACCACCGATGTGGTATATAGCTGAATCAAAGGGGGTTACAGGGAATTATTTTAAAATATGAAAATTAATTCAGGTATTAGGAAGAATTGCATCAGGCAAAATATCTCGTCTTGGAAAAAATAGTTTCCTCATCCATGCCAAATCAAGTACACAGTCTGTAATACTGTCCACCATGAAAACAAGTAATGATGACATTAAGTTAGATGTCAAACCCCACCTAAATTTTAGCTATGGAAGGGGATTAGTTTTTAACAGAAATCTGTATGAATTTACGGAGGAGGAGATACTGGCCATGTGTCCACTAAATGTATGGAAAGTCCACTAAGTCCCAGGTACATCAATGATAATCCTTACGTTCCAGGATGCTGATGTACCATTATATATTACTATTGTAAACGAAATAATTAAAGTACGACCATTGATGCAGAAGCCACTGTGGTGTTTTAATTGTTGTTTGCCAAAATGAGGAAATGTGTGGTATTTGCTCCAAATCTTACCATGGAGAATGTGCACTTGGAGAGAGGTGTTTAAATTGCAACTTGAATCATATATTCACAGGCAAGACCCACGAGTGGTATAAGTTGGAAGAAGCTGCCCATAACAAATCTAGTTTGTAACATATAAGTGTGGGGAATGCCTAAAGACTATTAAATGAATCAAATAGCCATGCCAAGGCATTAAAATTTAACCCACATAGTACTGCCAATAACTCTAGAAAAAGAAATATACCATCTGATAAAATGTCAAATGACTAGGTATCTAACTTCCCTCCTGAGGCTTTACCATGGCGTATTAACACTAAGGCATTGCCCATATCTGTACAATCCTCGTCCCTCAGTACAAAATCTAGTACAAACCTCTCACAGGCCATGTCCCTGCCTGATCTGATGGAGGTTCCACTTATGACCAGCTTACCTGATGCACCTGTAGTGGGAAAGGTGCAAAAACTTAGAATCCCACCATCTATTAATCGTAAAAGAGAGAGAACTCCATCTCTCTCTTCCCCCCTCCATTAGAAACATTAAGGTTATGCCATCAAATAAATTTGATGTTTTGTCTTTTGATGTATCTAATGAACCAGAAGATAAACTGAATAAATCAGAAATTCAAGTTGAGGTCCACCATCCGCCTCATCAAATAGATCGAAAGTATACAAAGAAAAACACAAACGTAAAACCCAACATAAGACTTTCTCTGACGAAACATACAGGTAATAATGTTAGATTAAAAACTCCTGATAGGAAGACCTCATCCAGGATGTCTTTCAGAAGTAATCCATAGTTTTCTCCTTCTCCTTCATGAAAATTCCTCCATAATGATAAGTCTACAGGAAAGTAAGCTTAATGCTAACACTCCTAGCCCTCGAGAGTATGTTAGCTATAGAACACCATATAATCAAGAAGCAGGGAACCAATGTGGAAGTCTCATATATGTTCATTGAGATGTTCCCCCAAATACCTATGTCTATTCGTACAACCCTGCAGGAAGTGGTTGTACAATTTGATGTAGGGGGAAAATACACAATATGCTCTCTCTACTTATCTCCAAACGATACTATTTTATATGATGATTTAGTAGAGGTCATTCAAAAACTCCCTCAACCTTTTCTCTTACTGGGAGATACTAATGGTAGACATCCTTTATGGGGTGATGTTTTGGCAAACACATGGGGCAGTATTATCTGATCAATTGTGGAGAATGAGGATGTGGGACTCCTTAATACAGGAGAGCCCATGCACTACCATGTTCAGACAGCTACCATGTCATGCATTGACCTTCCAATTGCAAGCTCTAACTGCCTACCTGATTTCGATTGGAGGACATTAGATGATTGACATACAAGTGATCACACACCAATCATTATAAATACCATCAAGGGTCTGCTTCTACAAAGATTGCCACAATGGAATCTTGACAAGGCAGACCGGGTTAAATTTCGTGAGCTAAGTGAAATCGAGGGGAGTGCAGAACAGTTTGAAAGTATTGATGATGCCATAGACCTACTGAATGGAACTCTCCATACAGCAGGAATTAATTTGATTCCCAAAACCACAAGACTATTCAAAAGACGACCAGTCCCGTGGTGGTCTTCAGAATTAACAGCCTTGCACAGAGCCACCAAAAAATCTCTGACTAGATTGCGTAGATGCTGTACGGATGAAAATTTGGTAACACAAAAGGTGTAGAGGACAGTTCAGTTGTGTCTTGAAAGAAGCTATACACCAATCTTGGGTGGCTTATGTTTCCTCCATTAATAGTAGAACATCATCTTCTGTATGGAGGACAATAAAAAAGATTGCAGGAAAATTTACCCCAAACCCACCACCAGTGTTGAAAGTGAATGGTCAGAATGTGACTGAAGGAAATGAAGTTAACAATGCCCTGGATGACCATATTTCAAATGTATCAAGCAAGAGTGTAGCAGCTCCTGGTCACCAGTACAGGAGCATGGAAGAAAAGAAATTTATAAATTTTGCAACAGGAAGGAAAGAATAGTATAATTCTCCTTTTACTGAAAGAGAACTTGATTCCGTACTCGCTACTTGTAACGATACAGCCCATGGACCTCCATGGAATTCCATATGCAATAGTTAAACATGAACATTTTAATACAAAGTTATTTATTGTAAGCATTATTGATAGAATATGGCATGATCATAGTTACCCAAGTGTTTGGGAACTAGCCATTATTTTAGCCTTTTTAAAACCCGGTAAGGACAAGTTTTTTGCAGCAAACTATCGACCTATTGCATTGACATCTTGTTTATGTAAGATCATGGAAAAGATGGTCAATGCAAGACTGATGTGGTACCTTGAAAAGAAGGGTATTTTATCACCGATTCAATGTGGGTTCAGAAAAAAGCACTCAACAACTGATGTGTTGATACAACTTGACTCCTCTATTTGTGAGGCGTTTGCTTCCAAACAGCACCATGTGACAATTTTTTTTCCCTTGAAAATGCATGATACCACATGGAGATATGGTATACTTAAAAAAATTCATGAATTAGGATTAAAAGGAGAACTACCACTATTTATTCAGTCATTTCTTTCGCATAGTGAGAGTGGGGGAAACTCTATCAGTGTGTAAGTGTCAGGAAGGAGGAGTTCCTTAGGGTAGTGTACCGAGTGCAACCCTGTTTGCACTAGCAATTAATGGGATATCCTAAGTCATTCCCCGGGATGTTCTCTCAACATTATTTGTGGATGATCTCTCAATATCATTTGCTGGAGCTAGAATGGCAATGGCTGAGAGAAAACTACAAAATTATCCATTGGGCCGATATTAATGGATTCAAGTTCTCAACAAGTAAAACTACCATTGTTCACTTTTGTCGTATCCAGGGAGTACATCCAGACCCAGATATATACATAAAAGGTCAACAGATACCATGTTTAAGTGAAGCTAAATAGTTATACAAGGCCTTGATTTTTTCCAAAATCAGTTATATATGTGAAATATACTCCAGTCACCCCAAACCGGTTAAAGATATTAGATTCAATACATCATTCTGGTACAGTATAGGATTGTCCACAGGAGCGTTTAGAACCTCACCTATCCCAAGTGTCCTTGTTGATGTTGGAGAATTACCTCTAAACCTTTACTGATTATGCTATTATTCGGATTTGTTTAGATTCCAAAGACTCCCTAATTCTTTAGCTTTTCAGACTGTAAGACTTGTAAAACTCTCAACATACTTTAAGTTGCACCCAAATTCTCCTCAGCCTTATGGCTTTCGGGTGAAACAATTATTAAACAGTCTTGAAATAATTAGAAGTTAGGTGCTCCCATTTAAGGTATCATCAATGCCTCCATAGAAATTACCTGAGGTTTCTTTTTGTAAATATTTTATTGGAGTTAAAAAGAATATGACTGACTTAGAATCCAGGTCTTTTTATGGAACATGTTGTAGAACATAGGGGATAGACTTTTATATATACTGATGACTCCAAATCTGATGCTGGCATTGGATTTGGAGTACATAGTAATGGTTTTAATTGTAGAGGGGCGCTTCTCTAAAAGCTTCAATATTTACTGCCGAACTGTATGGCATACTAACCGCTGTTGAGAAAATAGCGTTGGAAAAGGAGGGTAATTTTACCATTTTTAGTGATGCAAAGAGTGTCCTTCAAGCTTTAGAAGTTTTTAATTCTAGTAACCATCTAGTTTTAAAGATTTTAGTATGGCTTTTTATTATTGAATTGAGAGGTATAATGGTTCGATTATGTTGGGTTCCAGCACATGTAGGTGTGTGTGGGAATGAGAAGGCAGATTCATTGGCGAAAAAAGCTGCATCCGAGTTGCTGCCAAGAAGGTATCCCATTCCGTGTAATGATTCCCTACCTAACATCAAGAAATTGTTTTGCAATAAATGGCAACAGCACTGGGATAGTCTAGATGGCAATAAAATGAGAGAAGTAACAAATATCATATCTCCTTGCAGGTATAACATGATGCCCTGTAAACAGGTGACTACTCTTTGTCGTCTCCGTGTGTGTCATACTTGGTTGACACATGAGTTTCTTCTGAAGGGCCAACACCAACCATATTTCGACGACTGTTTATTACCTTTAACAGTGAAGCATTTGTTGACTGAATGCCGAAATTATAATAACTTAAGGAATAGATAATTGTTTGAGGCTCTAGGTGAGGGTGGCAGGTTCATCGTTGCCAAGATTCTTGGACATGATTTTTCCTACTATGCAAATGGCATTTCTAGAATTATTTCAGAAGCAGGTCTTGTGGAAACTATTTACTTTTTATAATGAGATTCAACTTTTATGGTTTTAATTGAATATTCTTTTATTATTTTATATATATATTAACTAAATGATATCGGCGTGAATGACCTTAGATGTCAGAATGCCTGAAAACTTTAAATCAATCAATCAATCATCCTAGCCAAGATTCTTGGACATGATGTGTCCTGCTATGCGAGTGGCATTATTTAGATTTTTTTTTCATAATCAGGGGTCCTGAAAACTATTCAACTTTTAGAATATCTTAAATTTTATGGTTTTTATTGAACTTTTTTTTTTCTTTATATATAATAAATGATATTGGTGTCAATGACCTTAGATATCAGGATGCCAGAAATCTTCAAATCAATCAAGCAATACTATATATATATATATATATATATATATTCTTTTTTATGTAAACGTATGTATGTATGTATGTATATATATATATATATATATATTTATTTATATTCTGTTTATATATATACATATATATATATATATATATATGTATACAGTATATATATTTATATATATATATATATATATATATGTGTGTGTGTGTGTGTGTGTTTGTGTTATAGCTATGTATATATGCATATATGTTTGTATTTATCTATTTTTTTGATGGCGTGGATGGTTCTACATTCCTTATTGCCACTGGGTGGATGTTTCTACATTTGTTATTGCTGCCTGCTTCGATGAATGGGAGGAGGTATCTCGGTTGGGAGGTATTTGGGTTCAAAGTTATTTTTGATAGTATTGGATGCTCTCGGCCATCCCGAAGATGGTTTTTACCTTTTTGGCGAAACTACAGTATATATAAGGGTTGGGCCTCCGGAATCCAGCGGGATCCAATCCTTGGAGTAGGACTCTTGCTGTTGGCCAAAAGCCCATCACTACAGATATGGCAGGGTGAGTCCATAGTTTCCTAGTGTCATTTCTAACAGGCGTGTTCAACTTACACTTCTATCCTTATATCAGTTTTGGTGCTATAATTTGGGTAGGGTATGGATTGGACCATCCCTTAAGTATACTCTCATTGTGCCGATAGTGGAGAATGTAAATTTCCTATCCGACAAGTGATACCTCAATATTCTTGAGCAGGTAAATCCAACCAATCAACCCCTATCTCGACCTTTGCTCTATGGATTTTTCAAATAACAAACCCCCTCCCCTGGATACACTGGCTCTCCCCCGACTCTGTTGACGACCTCTGATAATTTAATTAAGGAAAATTCTGTTGACGACCTTGGTATTAAAAAAGACCACTCTACTGATGTTAAGAAATTTAGTACTTTGTGTAACACAAGTAAATTGCGAATCTTTCGTGTTACCCTCTTAATGAGAGAATGCCTTGATGAAGTAATTGAGGTTCACCAAGGCATTCTATTCCCGTACTGAAGCTTGGTGACGGGCAAGAGGGCTCTCGAACTTGGGGAAATTACTCCCCCAGTTTGAATCTAAATTTCTCAACCTTTCCTCCATTCCTTCTGCTCAATATTTCTTCGACCTCCTAATTTTATCAACTTTCTTTTGTCTTGCTGTCCAAACTCTATGAGTATTATTTCTCTTAAGTTATATATATATATATATATATATAATGTAGATGTATGCATATATATATATATATATATATAATGTAGATGTATGCATATATATATATATATATATATATATTATTTGTTCATTTATTAATTTATCTATTCAATTTTACTTAATTTAAATGGCGTGGATATTTCCACATTCGTTATTACTGCCTGCTTAGATGAATGGGAGAAGGGATCATGGTTGGGAGGTATTTCCATTCAAAGCTATATATGAGAGTATTGGATGATCACAATCCCAAAGATGGTTTGGACCTTTTTGGCAGAACTACTCTCAAGGGTTGGGTCATCGGAATGCAGGGGGATCCAATCCTTGAAGTGGGACGCTTGGCTTTTTGCCGGAAGGCCATCATTACAGATATGGGGAGGATGATTCCATATATCCTTGGTCTCAGTCCTAACAGGCGAATTTATCTTACACCTGTGCCTCTTTATCTGTTTTGATGCTATCCTTCGGGTACTGTATGGAGTGGACCATCTGGGAAGTATACTCTCATTGTGCCGATAGTGAAGAGTGCAAATTTCCTTTCCAATGTATGATACCTTAAAATTCTCAAGTAGGTAAACCAACAAAAAAAACAAAGAAAATCCCACCCTTAACTATGGACCATTCAAATACTGACTCCCCATCCTCTGGATTTGCTGAATCCTTTATGTTACCCAAATTTCAATAGAGATAAATTATGATGATATATATATACAGCATTTGAATGTTATGGATGCAGAAAAGAAATAAGGTTGAAACTTGAAGCTGAAACATTGGATTCATGGATATCTTACAGTAGTTATGACGAAGCATTTAGTGCAATAAGCAACTTGAATAATATTAAAATTAATAACTTGAATGTCGCGGCTGCTCTCTGCGATAAGGTACCAAAAGATTTGGATGTGTATAGGCCTGGCGATTGGTTGGAAAAAGACGCAGATTTAGTTATGCCCTCCCAGAGAAAGCCAAAACCACCGATGTGGCTTATTGCTGAATCAAAGAGGGTTACAGGGAATTATTTTAAAATATGCAAATTTATTCAGAAAAAAGTAGGAACTATTGCTCCAGGCGATATATCTCGTTTTGGAAAAAAAAAGTTTCCTTATCCATGCCAAATCCAGTACACAGTCTGTAATATTGTCCAACATGAAAACAAGTAATGATGACATTAAATTAGATGTCAAACACCACCTAAATTTTAGCTACGGAAGGGGGTTAGTTTTTAACAGAGATCTATATAAATTTACAGAGGAGGAGATACTGGCCATGTGTCCACTAAATGTATGGAAAGTTCACAAAGTCCCAGGTACATCAATGATAATCCTTTCGTTCTAGGATGCTGATGTACCTTTTCTTATTATTATTGAGAACGAAAGGATTAAAGTAAGACCATTCAAGCAGAAGCCACTGCAATGCTTTAATTGTTTTAAATTTGGGCACCCATCTGAAGTTTGAAAAAATGAGAAGATGTGTGGTATTTGTTCCAAATCTTAACATGGAGGGTGTACACTTGGAGCCAGATGTTTAAATTGCAGTTCGAATCATAAATCCACAGACAAGAGCTGTGAGCTATATAAGTTGGAGGAAGCTGCCCTCAACAAATCAAACTTAGAACATATAAGTGTGACCCATGCCAAAAGACTATTGAATAAATCAAATACATATGCTAAGGCATTAAAATCAAACCAACCTAGTACTGCCAATAGCTCAAAAAATAGTATACCATCTAATAAAATGTCAAATAACGAGGTAACCATATTACCTCCTGGGGTTTTACCACAGTGTATTAACACTAAGGCCTTGCCCATTACTGTACAACCTTCGTCCCCCATTACAAAAAATAGTACAAACCTCTCTCAGGCCGTGTCCTTGCCTGATTTAATGGAGGTTCCACTTAAGACCAACTTACCTGGTGCACCTGTGGTGGGAAAGGTGCAAAAACCTAGAATCCTACCATCTATTAATCGTAAAAGAGAGAGACCTCCATCTCTCTCTCCCCCCCTCCATTAGAAAAATTAAGGTTATGACATCAAATAAATTTGATGTTTCTAATGAACCAGAAGATAAACTGAATAAATCAGAAATTCAAGTTGAGGTCCACCATCCACCTCAACAAATAGATCAAAAGGATACAAAGAAAAACCCAAACGTAAAACCCAACATAACAAGACCATCTCTGAAGAAACTTACAGGTAATAATGGTAGATTAAAAACTGCTAATGGGAAGACCTCATCCAAGATGTCTTCCAGAAATAACCCATAGTTTTCTCCTCCATTTTGTAATGTAACTGTCAGGTTTGAGGGCAAAATATGATATGAAGAACTTAAGCTCCCAATTCATGAACATTCCCCCATAATTGTATGTCTACAGCAAAGTATACTTGATTTTAACACCCCTAGTCCTCGAGAGTATGTTAGCTATAGAACACCATATAATCAACAAGCAGGGAGCCATGGCGGAAGTCTAATGTACATTCGTCGAGATGTTCCCCAAATACTTATGTCTATACGTACAACCCTGCAGGAAGTGGTTGTACAAATTGATATGGGGGAAAATATACAATATCCTCTGTACTTACCTCAAAATGATAATATTTTATATGATGTTTTAGTAGAGGTCATTCAACATCTCCCTCAATCTTTTCTCTTACTGGGAGTTATGAATGGTAGACATCCTTTATGGGGTGATGTTTTGGCAAACACAAGGGGCAATATTATCTCATCAATTTTCGAGAATGAGGATGTGGGACTCCTTCATACAGGAGAGCCCACGCACTTCCATGTTCAGACAGGTACCTTGTCATGCATTGACCTTTTAATTGAAAGCTCTAACTGCCTTCTTGATTATGATTGGAGGACATTAGATGATTAGCATACTATTGATCATGCACCAATCCTTATAAACACCAACAAGGGTCCGACAATGATCACCACGATTGAATCTTGACAAGGCAGACTGGGTTAAATTTTCTGAGCTAAGTGAAATCGAAGGGAGAGCAGAACAGTTTGAAAGTATTGATGATGCCATACACTTACTGAATGGAACTCTCCATACAGCAGGAATCAATTCGATTCCCAAAACCACAGGATTATTCAAAAGATGACCAGTCCCATGGTGGTCTTCAGAATTAACAGCCTTGCACAGAGCCACCAGAAAATCTCTGACTAGATTGTGTAGACGCCATACGTATGAAAATTTGATTACATACAAAAAGTGTAGAGCACAGTTCGGTTGTGCCATGAAAGAAGCTAGACGCCAATCTTGGGTGGCTTTTGTTTCCTCCATTAATAGTAGAACACCACCATCTTCTGTATGGAGGAAAATAAAAAAGATTGCAGAAAAATTTACCCCAAACCCACCACCAGTGTTGAAAGTGAATGGTCAGTATATGACTGAAGGAAATGGAGTTAGCAATTCCCTGGCTGACCATTTTTCAAATGTATCGTGCAAGAGTTTAGCAGCTCCTGGTCACCAGTACAAGAACATTGAAGAAAAGAAAATTTTAAATTTTGCAACAGGAAGGGAAGAGTCGTATAATTCTCCTTTTACTGAAAGAGAACGTGATTCCGCACTCGCTACTTATAACGATACAGCCCCTGGACCCGATGGAATTCCTTATGCAATGGTTAAACATGTATTAGTGTGCTACTTTTATAAGCACACATTGAGTATGTGTTGTTTAAGATGTTAAGTCTTGATAATGAAGTTCATCTTAGTAGCTTTAAAAAGTATTTATTCTCTAAAAACAACAGAGTTAAATATCTCCATCTCAGGAGTGGAGCTGGTTTGGTCGGATGACCAATTCAGGTGAAGTATAGATATGAACTGCTTAAATTATCGATATCACAGATATCGTATGCTTAGTTGTCGTAGCATTTAAACACAATATGGAAACTTTTACATTCTCTCTCGGAAGACACCTGTATCCGGTGACGACACAATCTTTCACACACCATGCATTGGTGTTGACGTTTCAGAAAAATGTTAAATTGCCGAGGCTGCAAAGTACATCCTGTTTATGATTTTATATGACTACAGCAAATCTCACGCTAGCATCTTCAACCACAATGACATATTACGTCATGTGTTTTAAACATGTAATAACAAACTATTTCATTTATTACATTAGCTCGGCCAGCTATCTCAATTTTTTCAAAAAAAAATTTAACAACAAGCCAGAACATGTTTACTAGGTGTGACTGGACATATGTATTATTCTTTGTTTAACTTTAGCCATAAGCAAATGAGGACGAATGTCCAAATAGGCACATCAAAAAATAATAACAATAATGCATATGAAAAGATATTACCAAAGCAAAGAAAAAAAAATGCATGATAAGTACAGATCATATATATGATTCATTGCTAGCAAATGATTATATGGTACCAAAAAAAATACTGATATACATATGATTCGGTAACTTGTTAAAGAATAATTGTTACCTTTGTCAGAAACATAGATTAACACAATACGGTAACTAATATAAATATTTGTTACCTTGGTAAAGATTCAATTTTAGTGCACAAACACGAATTCCTGGTATGTACACGTACCACGGTTTCGTACATATATATATATATATATATATATATATATATATATATATATATATATATATATATATATATATATATTTATATATAGGGCTGATATATTTTATTAGATGCCCATAGATTCTGTTATTTTTATTTTTTTTCTCTTTTCTTTTAACATTCCGGCTTATATATTTTATTAGATGCCGAGAGAAAAAATGATTTATATTTTTTTAAATGTTCTTTTAAATGTATTTTTAACAATGCAATGTAGATAATTTCTTCAATTACATATTACTAGCGTACTAACAGCTTTTCGTACAAACACACTTTCCAAAACATTTTACTCCTTTAGCGAATGAGGTGGCCACTTCAAACGGCTTTAAACTGAATTAAATAAGGAGTTTTGTCTGGACATGGCGAAACGTTCTGTTTTAGCTTCCTGCTGTACCGTAACCTACGCCAAAGAAGGATGTTCACGGCGATAAATATCATCACCGTAATGCCTAATCCTGCTAGAAGTATGGGGTGAAGAATTTCCTTATAAGTCGGTGACAGGTGGTCCATCTCGGTCAATTTCATCAACCGCTTGGCAACCTGTTGATTGTACGGGAGAGGTAGTGCTGGCATTGTAGACGTCCACGTGAAGTTCGCGAAGTAGGCTCGTTCTCTGATGAGTGTCCTTAGTCCGGTCACCATAGAATTAGGGGAAGTCCCGATACAACCATCTGCTGCAACAAAGATGTGGGCGAATGACGTGGATCCGTCAGGGCATGATACATTGAAGCCGTCCTTGTCGTATCGTATCCACGAGCCATTGTTCAGTCTGCAATTGAACTCATTATTGTCAAAGGGATAAAGCTTATCCAGACAATTTTCACTTGTATGGGAGAGAGCACCGTCTAGCACTATACCTAACTCGCATGAATCCATTAAGTTTTTATGGAATTCAAATGAGTCAGCTGTACTTATTTTTCTATCCATTGCGTCTGAACAGTGAGTTAATTGATTTAAGTCTTTAATGACCGTATATGTTTCCTTGTCTGGGGAAATCAATACGTGTCCTGTCAAACTGGATATTACTGGATTTGAGTGATTCGTCATGAAAGTCGGAAATGGTGATATCCTGTAAGATTGCCAGGCATCAGAAGAATCAAAGGGAATTGTAATCCTAATCTTGTTATTATCAACGCTTACTGTAATTAGGCTGTAATAAGATTCTAACCTACGTTCGCCTAACAAAGGAACATAACCTAGTTTATCCCATCCGTTCTCCAGAATTAACTTTGAGGAATTTATAGGCAACAAATGGGGCGACAGTACACCTTTAGTTGCTAACGTGATAGCTTCTACATAATCCTTGGATTTCTCAATGAAATATGCAATTCTGTTATGTATGTGATCTATCTTTGAATCATAATACGTTAACGTTGCCAACAAATCCTGTACTTCCATAATCTGAATGATATTATTTGAATGTTCATTTACTAAATCCATAATTTGATTGATTGAAGCTAACTGATTCCTTAGTTCTGACATAATCAATTCATCTTCATGAGTCAAAAACTCAATTTTCTTATTTTGATTACTAATCTTAAGACGATTGGAAATTCCTAAACCTAAACTAGCAATAGACCCAAAGATGTTTAATGCAGCATAAATAAACGGATTTCGTCTTTCTTTATGTTCGTGTCCTACAGTCCACATCAAAAGGTCATAAGCCAAAGATCCTGTCTCGTAAGTCTTTTTTTTCAAGTCATCAGATAGCATCTCTGCAACTTTTAATGTCGATCCAAGCAAACTCTCTGTAGTCAAATGAAAATGTCTTCTATGCAACTCATCCAATGAGACAGAAAACCTTGAAATGGCGGTTCTTAAGCTAGTGACATCATTCTCTGGAAGAAAAATTGCTTGCATATTCACTTCTACAACTACGTTGCTCGATGTAATAAAAACGTCTTCTTGTCTTTCAACTATAGTGCCATATTTAAAATCTATACTTTTAGTTTTAGAGCTCATCCCACACGAGAAAAATGTCTGAGCGAACAATATCACTCCCAACAACAAAAAATTCATCTTGGAAACCTGTAACGAGAAAAATATATGTAATTACTCCTGTATTAAGAAGTAAACTTTTAATCACATAAAATAAAAAATTTTTCCCTCACTTCCCTCTTTTTTTTTTTTTTTTTTTTTTTTTTTTTTTTTAATTCCTTATGTGAGCCAATGGTACTATTCTCTCATCCGTGGGTTGGGATACGTTTTGAACTCTAAACCTATTGGCCGTTAATGTTTCCAAAATGTTAAATGGGCCTTCAAACTTAGGTGTTAGTTTATAATTGAGTCCTTTACGCACATTGATTTGTATATACACGTTATCACCCACGGTATGTTTTAGTTGGCTTCGCTATTTTATCATGATTCCTTTTCATTATGATTTGTGATTCTTCTAAATTCTTTCGAAGGATATCATATCGACTTATACTTGCATTTATACATTCTTTTAAAGGATTTGATAGATTAGTTGTAGGCGTTAATACATGGAAAGGCGTTCTAACTGGGGTACCATACAATGCTTCATGCGGTGACATTTTAATTGATATATGATATGAATGATTCAGAGTACTCAGTGCCACCGGTATTGCAATATCCCAGTTGGGGTCTGATCCCCCTAGTGTTACTTTTAATATATTTAAAATCTTCCTATTTGCTCTTTCCACTAGCCCAGTCGACTCTGGGTGATATATCATGGTATTTATTTTCTTTATGCTAAGGAATTCACACAATGAGGTAAGAAAGTGATTATTAAATTCACCACCCGAGTCTGAGATTATCATGTGTGGAATTCCATGTTTACAAATGTAACACTCGTAAAACTTCCTAGCGCATTCAATCGCAGTTTTAGTTTTAAGCGCTATTAGTTCAGTATATCGAGTTGAAGCATCTATAATTACTAAGAGGTGCTTATTTCCTCTGTCTGACTCGTAAAATCCTGTTAACAAATCTAAATGTATTCTTTCAAAGGGTTGATTGGGCACGGGATAAGCCCCTAGGCTGACAGGTGTTTTCGTATGCCCTTTGTTTTCCTGACATGTGCGACAATTAGCTATGTGTCTTTTTATATCTGTAAGCATCGTATGCCAATAAAACAATGATTTGGCTTTCTGTGACATTAATGAGAACCCCGGGTGTCCATGTAATGGATTTGAATGCAACCAATTCAGGACAGTGGAAATAAGTGAGATTGGTACTACTACCTGGTCGTTAGTTACATGTGGTGTATTGCGGGTTTTCCTTGTCACAGTCCTACACAGAATATTATCTTTGATTATATAATTCTGCTGCTTATACTTTATATATCCCTTTTCCTTATGATTGCCTTTCAAAGCATTTATAATTGTTTCTATTTTCTGATCTTTTCTTTGCTCAGTCTGTAATAATTCAGCGCTCCAGCCTAAATCTTCTTGTTCAGATATCGTTTTAACAATAGGCATGGATGTTGATATATCTATTAATTCAGCTAAAGGCTCCGTACAAGATGACACGGGGTTGCGTGATAATGCATCCGCAATGATATTTGCTTTCCCAGGTAAATACCCGATTCTTGCGCCAAAATCTTGAATGATCAAATGCCACCGAGTTCGTTTAGGGCTGTGGTTGAAGCCTTTAAAGAACTCGGTTAGTGGTTTATGGTCAGTAAGAACCTTAACGGGATAACCGTAAATTATGAACTTAAAAATACAACCCTCAATTGACAAAATTATCCAGTGCCCGATATGAATGGATTTAAGTTCTCGACAAGTAAAACTGCTATTATACATTTCTGTCGTATCCGGGGAGCACATCCAGACCCGGATATATACATTAAAGGTCAGCGCATTCCATGTGTAGGGGAAGCTAATTTTTTAGGTTTGATATTTGATTGTAGACTTACATGGGTTTCTCACCTAAAAGCATTAAAAGCTAAATGTATTGAGGCTCTGAATCTTTTAAAAGTATTGTCCCATACATCATGGGGGGCAGACTGCAATACTAATTCTAAATTATGCAAGGCTCTAATTTTTTTCCAAATTAGTTATGGATGTGAAACATACTCCTGAGCCACCCCAAGCCGATTGAAGATATCAGGTTCAATACTTCATGCTGGTATTAGATTGTCCACAGGAGCGTTTAGAACCTCACGTATCCCAAGTCTCCTTGTTGATGCTGGAGAGTTACCTCTAGACCTTTACCGAATGTCTTCTATTATTCGTTATTGATTTAGATTGCAAAGACTCCCAAATTCTTTAGCCTTTCAGACTGCAAGTCTTGTAAGGCACTCAACATACTTTGAGTTGCACCCAAAAGCTCTTCAACCTTATGGGTTTTGGGTGAAACAATTATTAAATAATCTGGATATAATTAGAAGGTGCTTCCATTCAAGGTATCATCAACGCCTCCATGGAAATTACTAGAGATATTTCTGTAAATACTTTATTGGAGTAAAGAAGAATATGACTGACTTAGAAGCTAGGTCTTTTTTTTTTTTTTTTTTTTTTTTATGGAACTTGTTAAGGAACATAGAGGATCGACTTATATATATACTGATGGCTCCAAATCTGATGCTGGCGTACATAGTAATAGTTTTAATTGTAGAGGTGCACTTCCTCTACCAGCTTCCATATTTACTGCCAAACTGTATGGCATATTAACTGCTATTGAGAAAATATCATTGGAAAAGGAAGGTAATTTTACAATTTTTAGTGATGCAAGGAGTTTCCTCCAAGGTTTAGAAGTTTTTAATTCAAGTAACAATCTAGTTTTAAATATTTTAGATTGGCTTTTTATTATTGGAAGGAAGTGTATAATGGTTCCAGCACATGTACGTGCGTGTGGGAATGAGAAGCCAGATTTACTGGCGGAGGTTGCTGCATCCGAGTTGCTACCAAGAAGGTATCCCATTCCCTGTAATGATTTCTTTCCTAACATCAAAAAATTGTTTTGTAATTAATGGCAACAGCACTGGAATAATCTAGATGGCAATAAAATGAGAGAAGTAACAAATGTCATATCTCCTTGGAGGTATAACATGATGCCCCGTAAATGGGAGACGACTCTTTGTCGTCTCCGTATTGGTCACACTCGGTTGACACATGAGTTTCTTCTGAAGGGCCAACACCAACCGTATTGCAACGACTGTTTAGTACCTATAACAGTGAGGCATTTGTTGACCGAATGCCCCAAATATAATAACTTGAGAAATAGATATCTAATTAAGGCTCGAGGTGAGGGTGGCAGGTTCATCCTTGCCAAGTTTCTTGGACATTGTGTCTTACTATGAGAGTGGCATTTTTAGATTTATATCAGAAGCAGGTCTTATGAAAACTATTTTACTTCTATAGAGACATTCAAATTTTATGGTTTTAATTGAATATTCTTTTAATTTTTATATAAAATATATGATATCGGCATCAATGACCTTAGATATCAGGATGCCTGAAGACTTTAAATCAATCAATCAATCAATGATTAAAAGAGGAGAGCAATTTTACTATTTTTAGTGATGCAAGAAGTGTCCTACAAGCATTAGAATAGAAGATTTTAATCACAAAAATCCTTTGATTTTGAAGATTTCAAATTGGCTTTTAATTATTGGCAAGAAAGGTATAATCGTTTGATTTTGCTGGGTCCTATCATACGTCGGTTTGTCTGGAAATGAGGTGGCCGATTCTCTGGCAAAGTGTGCTGCAGCTGAGTTGCTACCAAGAAAGTATTCCATTCCCAGTAATGAATTTTTACCTACAATTAAGAATTTTATTTATAATAGGCAACAGTATTGGAATAGTTTATTTGCAAATAAAATGAGAGAAATTAGTGATGTTTTATCCCCTTTGAGGTATAACGGGATGCCTCGAAAGTGGGAGACTAATCTATGTCGTCTCCGCATTAGTAACACTGAGGACACTTGAGTTTTTTCTGGCTGGCCAACATCAACCATATTGTGACGACTGTTTGGTAACATTGACAGCGAGGCATTTGTTTACCGAATGCCCCACATATAATAGTGAGAGAAATAGATATCTGATTGAGGCTTGAGGTGAGGATGGTAGGTTCATCCTTGCCAAGATTCTTGGACCTGATGTGTCCTACCATGCTAGTGGTATTTTTAACTCTATTTCAGAAGCAGGACTTCCGAAAGATATTTAACTTTTAAAGTGACATCTTTGCTTTTATGGTTTTAATAGAATATTCATTTATTTTTTATTTACAATAAACGATATCGGGGTCAATGACCTTAGATGTCAGGATTCCAGGAAACCTCAAATCAATCATATTCCCCTTTTTTGTGAGGATGTGGTAACTGCAACCATTACACTGGTCAAACGTGTCAAGTTGTGAGTTGAAGGAGGAAGCCCCTTTATTCTGAAGGAACTCCTTTTACGTCCCTAACATCATCTATATCCCTGTATGGGATGTATTAAGAGTCACCTTTCTTGTACTTACACAGAACAGAACCAGAAGAATAACATGGCCATGAAAGAAAGAGAACTTCCAGTTTAGTTCTAGGAGACAGCTTACTTACACAGAACAGAACCAGAAGAATAACATGGCCATGAAAGAAAGAGAACTTCCAGTTTAGTTCTAGGAGACAGCTTAGTAACTGTTCGTGTAATTAACAATATTACTTCCTCCTTTTATTTTCACCTCTGAGATTGATGACCTTAAAGGATAATTTGGACTGTAAATGGAATGTGATTGGAACAATATTGGTCCTGTGATGATGACCCGTTCTGAATAAGGAAATGGCGAATTAGGTTGTCATTTAATAGATGATGATGATTATGATGGCTTGGTGCTTTACCAAATAGTGTCATTGATTGCTTGTCTGACTTGGGTACTAAATGTACCATTGGGCCTCGGAAATGTGGCGAAAGTGTCCATTTAATAGTTCATCTATATCTATGTTTATACATACATACACACACAAACACACACACACACACACACATATATATATATATATATATATATATATATATATATATATATATATATATATATATATATATATATATATATATATATATATATATATATATATATATATATATATATATATATATATATATATACACAGTGAACCCTCGCTACTTCGCGGTTCGACCATCGCGGATTTACCACTTCGCGGATTTTTTTCATAACCCATGTCTATACATATATCGCGGATTTTCCGGAAATCTCGAAAATACCGCGATGTGACCGATGGTGCGAGATTGAAGAAAGTAAGGAAAATTGAATCATGATTGATTTTCAATATAAATGAAACTTTGAGGAGCAACAAAGATATCATTTGTTAGAGAGATAGAGAGAGGTAAGGAATGGGAGGTAGTGAAAAGTAGCCCACAGAGAGAGAGAGAGAGAGAGATAGGTAGAGAGAGAGAGAGAGAGAGAGAGAGATAGAGGGGGGTTTAAATGTAATAAACAAAAAAATTTGATAGGTTATAACACATTGGTGCTTATGTAATATCAACTGTATACTGTAGACGGTTTGAATAAGTTAAGAAATGGTATAAATGATACTTTGTTAGTGTATTCGTACACACTCTGGAGCGGCAGCTAGATGACAGCTGATCTAATCACAGCCAAAAGTAAAAAAAAAAAAAAAGTCAACAATACTCGATTTTTAAAACACACCCGAAATTTAAAAACAAAAGTACACACTTTCTTAATGTGCAATTAACTATTTAAAAAGTGGCAATTTTCTAGAATAAAATGATATTTCCCAAAAAATAGTGGTTTGCTGATGAAATCGGATGCCCGATTTTTAGCTATGATTGAAATGGATGTAGACTCAGCCTAATTATTTTGTTTCGTATTTAATTGACACTAAGAAAACTAATTTTAGTTTCTTCATCTAAATGTAAGTATTGTATAACACGGAGAGAGAGAGAGAGAGAGAGAGAGAGAGAGAGAGAGAGAGAGAGAGAGAGAGAGAGAGAGAGAGAGAGAGAGAGAGAGAATGAATCAGCTGTTGTAATCAAATGGCGTGTTTTTGTTTCGTGAGAATTTCATCGCCACGACTTTAACAACAACATACTGTACTGAACTTTACAGTATTATACAGACTACTGTAATATGATAAAGTAAAATATTTGTAATCTATTTTATATGAAATGGGGCTATTTTTGTTTTGTTTAAAATTTACATTTACGTATGTAAAACAACTCTCTCTCTCTCTCTCTCTCTCTCTCTCTCTCTCTCTCTCTCTCTCTCTCTCTCTCTCTCTCTCTCGTAGATTGTTTTCCTGCTTTGCTACTATGTATGATTTTATATAGATACGGTAAATAATATTTGTAATAACATATTTTATAAAAGCTTTTACTGTAATATCATTATTTATCACTTTCATCATGCGGGTTAAATTACTTAGTTTGTTTACTGAGCGTACTTTATGACGCCGTTGTTTCAGGCGGCGTCATAAAGAAAAACGTTTCATTTGGAAGTCCTAAGAAAAATTAAGTAAAACATTAGTAATAACCAAATCAACATACTGTACTGAATAATCAATATAATTGATGCAAAATCTAACCTATACACAGATGTGTAAATGCGTTTGTTTCTTCATTATAATCAGAGATAAACGTAAACAAAACATTGGTTGCCATTTTTTATCGTGCTTTTTGACGTGTTTAGGAAACGCATGATATAAAGTCGCCTTTAATATTTGTGCCTGTTTTAGTTTAGGGTACGTTAGTACATGCATTAAGTGTTCTGTACATTAAAGGGTAGTTTGTTAACAGTACTACATACAAGGGAAGGTTTTAAAAGTCTGAATATACATGTTAACCCTGGATAGGTACGATGGGTAGTTTGCGACCCCGAGCGTCAAAAAAAAACAGGTTTTTCTCACGTGACTCACCCCCGTGACTGAATTTGTGGGTGATCGACCTACAGGAGGTGTCTCCCCTACACGCTCTAGTAGTGTCCAGATGTGCATTGCTGTAGCTGTACTCCTTCCCCAATTTCTGAGACGCGTCGGGGTCGAGCGCGACCGAGTTTACCCTTCTAAGGTAGTTTGCATAATTATCAAAGTTATTACGTATTATGAAATTGTCGTAGAATGGTGCAACTTGTATAGGTTATCAGTTGTGGAAAGTCTTGGTGGATTGTTTGGCTACCATGTGCATGATTTTTTTTTTAGTTAAAATGTCGTTCATCACCACGAGGACCATTTTACCGCGAGTGCCCCTTTTTCATTTTTTTTAATTTTTTTGCCAAGTCATTTTTCCGTAAGATATTGACAAATAGGGTCGTAAAACTTTTGCTTGTTTAGTGTTGGAAAGTGTGTCTAGATGATCTGGCTACCCATGCATGACTTTGTTTTTGTCAGATACGACGTAGTTATTGGTATATTGGGTATTTAACTGCGGTTACCAATTTCTGTTTTTTTTCAATATTTGTAAAAATTACTACGTAGTAAGGAATTGCCGTATATTATTCATTTTTTTTTCATGTTTATGTGTTAGAAAGTGTGCCTTGATGGTTGGGCTAACACGTGCATGTCTTTTTTTTTATCTGAGATGCCGTATATTAGAATGTCGGGCATTTTACCGCGAGTGTCCCTTTTTAATTTTTTTTCATTTTTTTGCCAAGTCATTTTTCCGTAAGATATTGCGAAATAGTGTCGTAAAACTTTTGCTTTTTTAGTGTTGGAAAGTGTGTCTAGATGATCTGGCTACCCATGCGTGATTTTGTTTTTGTCAGATACGACGTAGTTATTGGTATATTGGGTATTTAACTGCGGTTGCCAATTTCTGTTTTTTTTCAATATTTGTAAAAATTTACTACGTAGTAAGGAATTGCCGTATATTATTGATTTTTTTTTTTCATGTTTATGTGTTAGAAAGTGTGCCTTGATGGTTGGGCTAACACGTGCATGTCTTTTTTTTTATCTGAGATGCCGTATATTAGAATGTTGGGCATTTTTCCGCGAGTGCCCCTTTTTATTTGTTTTGCATTTTTTTGCTTAGTCATGTTACCGTAAGGAATTGGCAAGTAGTGTCGCAAAACTTATATTTTTATAGTGTTGGAAAGTGTTTCTAGATGATCTGGCTACCCATGCCTATTTTTTTTTTTAGCCAGATATGGCGTATATATAAGTATGTGTTCGATTTTCCTGTGATTGCCATTTTTTCGTTTTTTCCCATTTCTTTCAAAATTACTACGTACTAAGGAACTATCACAGAGTAATATTTCATTTATATGTTTATTTGTCGGAAAATGTGCCTTGATATGTTTGCCTAGCACGTGGCTGAAATTTTTTTTTTTTCTGAAATGCCGTATATTAGAATGGCCATTTTTCCACGATTGCCCCTTTTTATTTGTTTTGCATTTTTTTGCTTAGTCATGTTACCGTAAGGAATTGGCAAATAGTGTCGCAAAACTTATAATTTTATAGTGTTGGAAAGTGTTTCTAGATGATCTGGCTACCCATGCCTATCTTCTTTTTTTAGCCAGATATGGCGTATATATAGGTATGTGTTCGATTTTCCTGTGATTGCCATTTTTTCGTTTTTTCCCATTTCTTTCAAAATTACTACGTACTAAGGAACTATCACAGAGTAATTATTCATTTAGATGTTTATTTGTCGGAAAATGTGCCTTGATGGTTTGCCTAGCACGTGGCTGAATTTTTTTTTTCTGAAATGCCGTATATTAGAATGTTAGCCATTTTTCCGCGAGTGCCCCTTTTTATTTGTTTTGCATTTTTTTGCTTAGTCATGTTACCGTAAGGAATTGGCAAGTAGTGTCGCAAAACTTATATTTTTATAGTGTTGGAAAGTGTTTCTAGATGATCTGGCTACCCATGCCTATCTTTTTTTTAGCCAGATATGGCGTATATATAGGTATGTGTTCGATTTTCCGGTGATTGCCATTTTTTCGTTTTTTCCCAATTCTTTCAAAATTACTACGTACTAAGGAACTATCACAGAGTAATGATTCCTCTAGATGTTTATTTGTCGGAAAATTTTGTTTACTTTTTTTTTGATTGAATATCATCAAATTTTTTTAGCTAAAATATTATATTGTTTTACATTTTTTTTTCGATTTTATTTCCCTTCAAAAAATTTTTTTGGGTCAGAATTTTAATTTTATAGTCGTAAAATAATCGACAATTATCCAGCAACCCACCATACAATTTTTATGCATATCCAATAATAATTAGATTAATAAATAACACCTTGAAATTGACATACCCTTCCTACATTTCAAGTGGCAGATTAGGGAGTCTGAGTCAGTGTTGTTGGCGGCCATTTTGTGGACATATCCGAAGCGTAAGCTGCCCTATCTATATATATTCTTGTTCCCTATAGAATTTGTGATATTTTGGTATATTTTTACCTGCATAAATATCATATTATATATTAAATATATGTATTTTTTTACGAAATTTCTAAGTACTCAAAAAATTACCTTTAGATAT
>NC_090757.1:77114210-77129210 GCF_036898095.1 Palaemon carinicauda
ATTATAGATGAAATATTAAAAGGTGAACATTAAGCTACATGCATTATTATTGCTTACAGTTAAGTGAAACACCAATATAATCAAAATCAGGTTTACTTCAAATCTAGCTGTATTTTGTTACCACAGTAAATGGATCTACACTGTAGAGAGAGAGAGAGAGAGCTAGGACCAGTTGGGCGTAGAGATAGGTGGTAGTGCGCAGCGCTCCCAGTGTAAAAGAGCGTTGGCTACTTGAAATCATCGCTCAGCTTAAATTTCATTGCGATTTTTATGAGAATTTTTATTTAATAGGTATTGCATTGTTCTTAGCCATACCATTGCTGTTGCCAACTATTAGAAATAAAATTCTTAACGTTGGGTAAACAATCTTCACAAAGAATTTTATTTATTAATTTTTTTCTCTTGGCCATGAAAAACCGAAACCGCGAAGCAAGAACCTGCGATTAATGAGGGCCGAGTGTATATATATATATATATATATATATATATATATATATATATATATATATATATATATATATATATATATATATATATATATATATATATATATATATATATATATATATATATATATATATATATATATATATATATATACACATATATATATATATATATATATATATATATATATATACACATATATATATATACACATATATATACACATTATATATATATATATATATATATATATATATATATATATATATATATATATATATATATATATATAAATATATATATATATAAATATATATATAAAATATATATATATATATATATATATATATATATATATATATATATATATATATATATATATAAATATATATATATATATATATATATATATAAATATATATATAAATATATATATATATATATACATATATATATATATATATATATATATATATATATATATATATATATATATATATATATATATATATATATATATATATATATATATATATATATATATATATATATAAATATATATATATATATATATATAATGTTCAAATAAGCCATATATTTATGATACATTAATGTCTGGATTCTCTTAACGACCTCGGGATCAGAGCCCCAAGCGAAATCACACAAAGACAAGAGCTTGTGACCAGCCGGGAATCGAACCCAGGTCTGGCAAACTTGTAGAGACAGTGATTACCACTTGGCCACGAAGAAAGATAAAAGTCAATGACAATTCTTCTGTACTTATACCTACCGAATTCAGGTGTTTTGTACCTGGAATTGAAATTAACCCATCTTCACCATCGTAGCTAATTGGTAGTTTGTTACTTGGCATCCGATTAATGATAAATTTTTGCACATTTAGACGTGTTATTCATATTCTAATAAACCATGAAAACATGCAGTTGGAAGAAAATTAGAAACCCTAAATAAAAGATTCAAACATTTGAGCACTGGTCCCCTAATGTTAGACATAGAAATTAGTGTGTTGAAACCATATTTTAATAGGGTTTCTGTTAAATTCAGAAAGGAAGTAATTAAAGGGAAGATAATTTCATGGCAAAAATACTTGTCAAGCATATCAGATAATACTTCTATGCAGAAGGTGTGGCAGAAGTTTGGGAAGATTAATGGTTCTTACAGCAAACCAGCGAGACACGCATTAATGCATAACGGCTCAGACAATCTCTAATATTATCGGCCGTAATATTGAAAATTTAAGCAGCATTGATAATTTAGATGCCCACTTTCGAGCCATTAAAAGAAGAGAAGAAGCAACACCATTGAACTTTGATACTATGGAGGATATCTATTAGAATAAAAGATTTGCTGAAGAGTTGGAATTTGCCTTATCTAATTGTAGGTCAACAGCCCCGGGTAAAGATAAGATAAATTTCGATATGATTAGAAATCTAGCCCCTTTAGCTAAAGCATATCTATTGGATTTTTACAATCATCTTTGGACCAAACACCTATTTCCAAAGGCATGGAAACATGCAATAGTAATACCAATAGTAAAGGCAGGGAAATATCCAAGTAATCCAAACAATTACAGACCAATTCCATTAACCAGTTGCATATGTAAATTACTGGAAAAAATGGTAAATTATAGACTAAATTGGTGTTTACGTTGCAATAATATTCTATCAACTTCTCAATTTGGCTCACATTCAGAACGATCTTCTTTGGATTCACTTTCACACTTAGAAAATTGTATACGTAGAGGCTTTGAATGAAAACAGATCACAATAGCCATATTTTTTGATATTCAAAAGGCATGTGATACAACGTGGAGACACTCGATACTAAAATCCTTACATCAGAATGGTTTTCGAGGACACCTTCCTATTTTTATTAGAAATTTTATTGGTGGAAGAACGTTTCAAACTCGTATTGATAAAATTTACTCCAAATCTTTTAATCTTGACAGTGGTGTACCGCAAGACAGTGTTTTAAGCGGGACTCTTTTTGCATTGGCAATTAATGACATTGTTAATCAAATGCCACAAGGAGTGCAAAGTAGTCTATATGTAGATGACTTTGCAATTTACTATTCCTCTAATAGCCTGCATCATTTACAAAGAATTCTAAATAGTGCCACTACATCTGTTGGTTTTAGACTTTCTGCAGAAAAAACTCAGCTATAATGTTTTATAAAATAGTAGATGGAAGCAGGATTTAACATTGGGCAACGTACAAATCCAATTTCAAGATAAGGTAAAGTTTTTGGGACTAATTTTTGCCACCCATTTGAATTGGAAAGCACATGTATCGTATATCAAATCCAAATGTAACAGTGCTCTTAATTTAATAAGGAAATTATCTCACACAACATGGGGTGCAAGGAGATCAACTTTACTAATGATGCATAAAGCATTAGTATTATCAAGAATTGATTATGGTAGCCCAATATATGGATCAGGATCAGAAGCAACTTTGAAATCTTTAGATCCAATACACACTCGAGGCCTGAGAATTTGTAGCGGAGCATTTAGATCATCCCCAAATCACTCAGTTTTATGTGAAATTGGAGAACCCCCTTTGTCTTTGCATCGGGATTTTGTAACAATCATTGAAAATTTTATCCACTAATTCTCCAACCAAAAAGCTTTTTAATGAGAGGGATATATTTATAAACAACCATGAACCACCATTCCCGATTAGGGCAAACAGACTGTTACAATCAACAAACATTAAAGTGAATGTTATCCAACCATCTTTATTTCCCCCACCTTGGATTATGACAAGGACAAGAATCTGTTCTCATCTGTTTCATTTAAAAAAAAAAATTCACTTATACTCCGAGTCACCACAAGCAAATTACCATAGAACATATTCAGAGAAAAGGTCCTCACTATGCAATATATACTGATGGTTCTAAATCGCCAATGGGTGCTGGATGTGCTGCAGTATCTTTAGATAGAACAACAATTATCGTTGTCGAAAGAATCATCAGTATTTACATCAGAGTTATATTCCATTTTACAAGCAATCAATATGATTAAAACAATTGAAGGCAGAAAGAATTTGAAATTTATCATCTATTCAGATTCTCGAAGTGCCATAGTAGCCCTTAAAAACTATACTCTTAGGAACCACTTGATTCTAAGAATTAAATATCTTTAAAGTAAATTATCTTCTCAGTGTGTAAGTGTCGAGTTATGCTGGATACCGGCTCATGTTGGAGTTGTTGGTAATGAAAAGGCGGATGCTGCTGCTAAAGAAGCCATTATATTACCACAACAAAGCATTGACCTCCCAGTTGGAGATTTGATTACATTATTAAGGCATTTCATATTGGAAAAATGGCAGAATATTTGGAATAATGTGCCAGAAAATAATAAATTAAGGCAAATTAAACCGAAGGTTGCTCCTTGGGTTTCCTCAACACAAAATAACAAAAGAACTGTAGTAATTTTAACCAGATTACGAATTGGGCACTCGAGATTGACCCATGAATTTTTAATGAGTACACCTCACGGCACTATTCCCATGTGCAGTACTGTGATTCTTTTTTTATCTATTAAACATATATTTTCAGTTTGTAAAGTTTTTCAGCGAGATAGAGAGATATGTTTTAGTCAGAAAACGTATTCTGACAGTTTAACTGAATCAAACAGTTTTTCTGTTTCTAGAATTTTAATTTTTTTAAGGAATTCACGTATTATTGATAAAATCTAAATTTTTACCTAAGATTTTTATGTTATTACTAATTCTTTTTAAATTACATAGATTCAATATACTGTATAGTGAATTATTTTTATCACTCAGATTTCATATATATATATATATATATATATATATATATATATATATATATATATATATATATATATATATATATATATATATATATATATATATATATATATATATATATATATATATATATATATATATATATATATATATATATATATATATATATATATATATATATATATATATATATATATATATATTTATCCATTCATCCATCTATTCACCCATATTTAGAATATTTAAAGATTATAAATATATACAGTATATACACACACATATATGTATAATTATTTATTTTTTTATTTATTTTTTTTCCTTATCAATTAAATTTTGATAATCCTATAATTCTTTATATCCCGATTTTATTTCGGGCCAGCCCTGTGAGAGTCAAGCTTGACTCATTGAGCTGGTAAAACTCTTCTTTAATAATAATAATTTGTGTGATTTCGCCTGGGCCTCTGATCCCGAGGTCGTTAAGAGAATCCAGACATTAATGTATAAAAAATATATGGCTTATTTGACTATGAAATACACGTCTAAATGTGCAAAAATTTATCATATATATATATATAGATATATATATGTGTATATATATATATATATATATATATATATATATATATATATATATATATATATATATATATATATATATATATATATATATATATATATATAAAGTGGAACCTCTACATACGAATTTAATCCGTTCCAGAACCAACTTCGGATGTCGAAACGAATTTTCCCATAAGAATACATTGAAATAGGATTAATCCGTGGTTGAGCCCAAAAACCTATGATAACTTCTTAATAAACTACTACACATAACTTTCCCATGAGAATAATGAACACTAAATTAGATAATAGACATGTAAATAAGAAGAATAGACATGTAAATAAGAAGAATTAGCAAAAAATGATAAATAAGAAACGGGTTTTTAGCGTCACTTTACCTTAGAAACTCCAGCGCAGGTGTTGTTCCTCTTCGCTACGCAGAGAGGAGAGAGGAGACGGACGGACGGCGAGGAGATAGAGAGGTTAACTACGATAAACGTAACACTACCGTAACTTATTCTAACTTACACTAAGTGAACTTTAACATAACTTAGCTTATTTTTATTTTTTTATTTTTATATTTTATATTTTTTTTTACATTTTCTTTTTTTCTTTTTGATGATTACGTAATTTTAATCACTATCACTTACATTTAAAATTGACTGAATTTCTTTTGCTTCACTCTTTTCCGTTTTCTGTTTCACTTTCTTCCTCTTCACTCTTTGCCGTTTTCTTCGGTTCACTTACATCCTCTTCATCGCGAGTTCGCTTCGCAGTTTTTTTAAAGAAAGCATCAATAGATAATTGCTTCGTACGGCTTTTCAGAATGTTTCGAAAGTGCGTTAGGCAAACATCATCGAATTGAGAAACTACACGACAAACCTGCAATTTCTTTGGATGGTATTTGTCGATGAAGTCGACCACGTCTTGATATTTTCCTAACACCTCTTTTATTTGCGCTGAACCTAACACATGTTCTACCTCCTCGCTCTCTTCCTCGTCATCACTCATGTGCTCCGACATAGCATGGAGTTCCTTGAGCTCATCCGTCGTCAGTTCGTCGTGATGTTCGGCGACGAGTTCCGTAACGTCATCTGCGTTGACCTCCAGACCCATGGACTTGCCAAGGGAGACTATTTCCTCTACGGCTTCCGCTGCACCGACCACCGGATCAGGTTCGGGGTCAAAACCCTCGAAATCTCGGGCAGAAACTGCATCAGGCCACAGCTTCTTCCATGCAGAATTGAGGGTCCGTCGAGTTAATCCCACCCAAGCCTGATCAATGATCTTTAAGCAGTGCACGATATTGAAGTGGCCCCTCCAAAATTCACGCAAAGTTAAGTTGGTGCTTTGCGTGACATTAAAGCACTGCTTGAATAAGTGCTTGGTGTACAGCTTCTTAAAATTAGAGATGACTTGCTGGTCCATGGGCTGGAGGATAGAGGTGGTATTTGGTGGAAGATACAGCACCTTTATGAACTTTAATTCATCGAAGATATCATCTTCAAGTCCGGGGGGGGGGGGGTGAGCGGGTGCATTGTCAAGGCATAGCAGGCACTTTAAAGGCAATTTCTGCTCATGAAGATACTTCTTCACAGAAGGACCGAAAACTTGGTTTACCCATTGCACAAAGAATTGCCTAGTGACCCAGGCCTTCGAGTTGGGTCGCCAGAAAACATGAAGCTGATCCTTATCGACGTTGTGTGCTTTAAAGGCCCCAGGGTTCTCCAAATGGTAAACAAGCAAGGGCTTGACTTTAAAGTCCCCGCTAGCGTTGGCACATAGAGCAAGAGTCAACCGATCCTTCATTGGCTTATGCCCAGGCAATTTCTTCTCTTCAGCAGTGATGTAGGTTCGACTCGGCATCTTCTTCCAAAACAGCTCGGTTTCATCACAATTGAACACCTGCTGCTCTACGTAGCCTTCTTCCTTTACGATATTTTCGAATTTCTTAACAAAGTCAGTTGCAGCCTTTGTGTCCGCACTAGCAGCCTCTCCGTGGCGAACAACTGAATGAATCCCGGACCGTTTCTTAAATTTCTCGAACCAGCCACGAGATGCCTTGAAATCATCTGAGGAAGGCTCGGTTGAACTCTCCCCAGCATCACCCACAGAGCTCTCCTCCTTCAAGTCCGTAAAGATGGCGTGCGCCTTCTCGCAGATAACGGTTTCGGTGATGGTGTCGCCAACGATCTCTCTATCCTTAATCCACACTAGTAGAAGTCGTTCCATCTCTTCTATGATAGGGGTACGGCGTTTGGAAATTATAGTGATCCCCTTAGAAGGTTTCACTGCTTTAATAGCTTCCTTCTGTTTAAGGATTGTCGAGATCGTCGACATATTACGGCCATACTGTTTAGCAAGTTCACTCACGCGGATGCCACGCTCATGTTTTTCAATAATTTCCTGCTTAATTTCTATAGAAAGCATTTCCTTCTTCCTTTTCTCACCACTACCACTACCACTGGCAAAACTAAGCCTTTTTGGACCCATGATTTACGTAAATTTTCGTTAATGGATGCACGTAAAAAATCACGATTACAGTAATTCACAGTTAATATCACAACGCAAAGAGCACAACCGCAAGAAGCCGACGAGAACAGAGGACTGACCCAAGCCGCGCTAATTGAGCGTCCCTCCGAGGTCGATGTGCTGCCTTCTATCGGCGGAAATAAAAAACACTTCAGGCGCTATGAGCACCGACTACGCGTACGAGTATTGTTTACTTCGGGTGTCGAAAAAAACATTCGGGTGTAGAGTCGGAACGTGTTCGAATTGTACTTCGCGTGTCGAAAAATTCGGATACAACCGGTACGACGAAAATTGCTACTTCGTGTGTCGAAATAAAATTCGGGTGTAGAGTCAAAAATGTGCTCGAATTTTATTTCGGATGTTGGAAAATTCGGATGTAGATACGATCGGATGTAGAGGTTCACTGTATATATATATATATATATATATATATATATATATATATATATATATATATATATATATAGTATGTTACTGTATATCTATACTTTATTGAAAAGAAACACCCTATTCTATAAAATAAATCTTTAAACATATCAATAATAATTTTTTCTTTTAAATAAACAAAAACAGTGCATTCAATTACTTTTCAGCTGATATCTCTCTCTCTCTCTCTCTCTCTCTCTCTCTCTCTCTCTCTCTCTCTCTCTCTCTCTCTCTCTGTAATAAATGAAATCTTTGTTGTTTAGCAAAGTCTTTATTAAGGCTTTATAATGAAGCACCAAAGAACTATAAACATAAAATATCGTACATTGGCAACATGAATAAAACTAGGGTCATCTTTATGCAATTCAACTCACAGTACAAGTAAATAAAATATGAGAGTAGCATTTCAAATAAAACTATAAATTGGTGTGGTAATTGGAAAATTATAGATTGAATAATAATTGTTCCTTTTAGTCAACATGAAATATCCTTCGGTAGCATGCCTGAATAATAATGGAGTTATATGATTAAAAAATTAAGGTTGACAACGGATTATGCCGAGTTGAAAAACTGATTTGAAAGTAGACAGTGCATGAGATTATAATTCACCATATTTTTAATTACAGATATAATACTAAAACGTGAGTATTAGGCTACATGCAGTATTATTGCATACAGTTAAGTGAAACACTTATTTAATCAAAATTAGGTTTACTCCAATTATAGCTGTAATTTTTTACCACAGTAAATGGACATACACTGTACAGAGAGAGAGAGAGAGAGAGAGAGAGAGAGAGAGAGAGAGAGAGAGAGAGAGAGAGAGAGAGAGAGAGAGAGAGAGAGCTAGGACCAGTTGGGCGTAGAGATAGGTAGTAATGCGCAGCGCTCCCAGTGTAAAAGAGCGTTGGCTATTTGAAGTCATCGCCCAACTTGAATTAATCGTAATTTTTGTGAGAATTTTCTCATGATGTGTATTGCATTGTCCTTGGCCACATTCTCTTGATAAGAGAATGCCTAGATGAAGTCATTGAGCTTCAGCAAGGCATACCATTCCCGTGTTGAAACTTGGTGACGGGCAAGAGGCCTATCGAACTTAGGGAAATTGCTCCCCCAATTAGAATCTAAATTCCTCTTTCATCTTTTTCTTTCTCTCAATATTACTTTGGCCTTCTCCTTATTTTATAATCTTTGTTTCGTGTTGCATTCCCAACTCTGAGAAAAATTTGCCCTGCTATATATATATGTGTATATTATGTACATATATATATATATATATATATATATATATATATATATATATATATATATATATATATATACATATATATATATATATATATATATATATATTTTTTTTGCTTGGATGTTTCTACATACATTATAGCCGCTGGCGTGAATGTTTTTACATCCGTTATTGCTGCCTGCTTCGACGAATTGGAGGAGGTGTTGCGGTTGGGAGGTATTTGCATTCAAAAGCTGTATATGAGAGTATTGGATGATCTCAGCCATCCCGAAGATAGTTTGGACCTTTTTGACGGAACTATTCTCAAGTGTTGGGTGTTCGGAATCCAGGGGGATCCAATGCTTGTGGTAGGATTCTTGGCTTTTGACCAGAAGCCCATCATTACAGATATGGGGAAGAGGGTTTCCTTTTTTTTTTGGGGGGGGGGAGTCTTGGTCCTAACAGGCAGCTTTAGCTTACACCTGTGCCTTTATATCTGTTTTGATGGTATCCTTCGTGTAGGGTACGGAGTGGATCATCTGGGAATTATGCTCTCATTAGGCCGATAGTGAAGAACGCAAATTTTCTATCTGACGTATGATGCCTCAATATTCTCAAGCAGGTAAACCTCGCTTAATCAACCCATGCTTTATGGATTTCACAAATAACAAACTCCCATCCCCTGGATACGTTGACTCTTCTTTGGCACTGTTGACGACCTCTGCTACTGTAATTAAGGAAAATTCTGTTGACGACCTGCGAACTAAAAAGGACCCCCTCTACTGATGTTAAATAATCTATCAATTTGGGTAACAAGGAAACTATGAATCCTTCATGTTTACCAAATTCTATTAGGGACAAACTATGATGATATGTATAGAGCATTTGAGTGCTATGGATTGATAAAGGAAATAAGGATGAGACTCGGAGATAAAAAATGGGACTCTTGATATCTTTTGATAGTCATGATGAAGCATTTAATGTCATTAGTAATATTAGTAGTTTTAAAATTAACGAATTGAACATCATGGGAGCTCTTTGTGATAAGTTCCCAAAGGAATTGGATGTTTACAAACCTGCTGATTGTTTTGAAAAAGACACAAATGTACCCATGCCTTCACAGAGAAAACCCAAATCACCAATGTGGCTTGTAGCTGAACCTAAAGGAATAATAGGGAATTATTTTAAAATATGTAAGTTTATTCAGAAAAAAAAGTAGGAACCATTGCACCTGGAGATATATCTCGTTTTGGGAACAATAGTTATTTCATCCATGCCAAATCTTCGACTCAGTCTGCAATACTATCTAACTTACAGACAGGCAGTGATGAAATTACATTGGAAATGAAACCTCATCTAAATTTTAGTTATGGTAGGTGAATGGTCTTTAATAAAGACCTGTACGAATTTACAGAGGAGGAGATCCTTTCTATGTGTCCACTAAATGTATGGAAAGTGCATAAGGTTCCTGGAACATCAATGATTATACATACTTTCCAGGATGTTGATGTACCTTTCCATATTGTTATTGAAAATGAAAGGATTAAAGTTCAGCCTTTCAACAAAAGCCCTTGCAATGCTTTGTTTTAAATTTGGACACCCATCCAAAGTTTGCAAAAACGAAAAAATGTGTGGTATTTGCTCCAAAACTTATCATGGAGAATGTACACTTGAGGCCTGGTGTGCAAACTGCAATTTGAATCATAAATCAACTAATAGGAGATGCGAACTGTATAAGTTGAAGGAAGCTGCCCTAAACAAATCAAGTTTAGAACACTTAAGTGTGGGACATGCAGAAAGACTTGAATAAATCATCTAGCTATGCGAAGGCCTTGAAATCAAAGGGAAATTTACCACAGGAGACATCAAACCCACCTAGCACTGCCAGTAATTCTAAAAGAAATACAACTTCTGATAATAAAGTACTGCATGGCAAGGTAATCATATTGCCCTCTGGGGCTCTGCCACAGTGTATTAAAACTGGGTCATTGCCCATTACCAACAATATTACTAACCTCTCTCAGGCCTTGCCCTTGCCTGATTTGATGGAGATTCCACCTGACACCAAGTAACCAGGTGCACCTGTATTGGGGAAGGTGCAAAAACCTGGTAGGTCACCACCTATTAATCGGAAAAGAGAGACACCTCCGTCTCTCTCGCCCCCTTCTTTAAGAAATATCAAAATTACGACGTCAAATAAATATGATGCTTTGTCTGTTGATGTTTCTGATCAACTGGAAGTCAATTTAAATAAATCGGAAATTCAAGTGGAGGTCCACCATCCTCTTCAACAATCAGATCAAAAAGACAAAAAGAAAATCATAAATGCTAAACCCAATCTATCAAGACCCTCTTTAATAAAACCACCTGGAAGGAGTGTTAGTTCAAAAACTGCTAATGGGAAGACTCCATCCAATGGGTCTACCAAATTATAAACCATAGTTTTTTCATCCATTTTGCAATGGAATTGTCAACGTTTAAGGGCCAAATTTGAAGAACTTAAGCTCCTTATTCATGAGCATTCCCCCATAATTATTTGTCTACAGGAGAATAAACTTAATCGTAATACTCCTTGTCCTCGTGAATATATTAGTTATAGGACACCATATGATCACCAAGTGGGGAGCCATGTCGGAAGTCTCATGTATGTTCGCCGAGATGTTCCCCAAGTGTGTCTGTCTATTCATACACCTCTGCAGGCAGTGGTTGTACAGATTGATATAGGGAGAAAATATACAATTTGTTCTCTGTACTTGCCTCCAAATGGTAACATTTTGTATGATAACTTAGCAGAGGTGATTCAACAACTCCCTCTACCTTTTCTTTTTACTTGGAGATTTGAATGGTAGACATCCCTTGTCGGGTGATGTTTTAGCAAATACGAGGGGAAATATCATATCATCAATTGTGGAAAATGAAGATGTCGGACTCCTTGATACAGGAGATCCCACACACTTTCATGTCCAGACAGGTACCTTGTCATGTGTTGACCTATCAATCGTAAGCTCTAATTGCCTTCTCCATTTCGATTGGAGGACATTAGATGATTGGCGTACTAGTGATCATGCACCAATCATTATAATCACCAACAATGGTCTACCTTTACAGAGATTGCCACGATGGAATCTTGACAAGGCGGACTGGGATAAATTTCGTGAGCTAAGCGAAATCGAGGGGGATGCAGGACAGGGTGAAAATATTGATGATGTCATAGACTTACCGAATGGAACTTTTCATACAGCAGAAGTCAATTCAATTCTTAAAACAACAGGGTTATTCAAAAGATGACCAGTCCCCTGATGGTCTTCAGAACTAACTGCCCTGCACAGAGCCACAAGAAGATCTCTAACATGATTGCATAAACGCCAAACTGATGAGAATTTAATTATATACAAGAAATGTAGAGCACAGTTTCGTCGTGCCATGAAAGAAGCAAGGCTCCAGTCATTGAGGTCTTTTGTTGCCTCCATTAACAATAGAACACCACAATCTTCTGTGTGGAGGAAAGTAAAAAAGATAACTGACAAATTCACCCCCCAACTCATCACCAGTGTTTAAGGTGAATGGTCAGTATGTAACTGAAGCTAATGATGTTAGCAATGCCCTGGCTGATCATTTTTCAAATGTATCCAGCAAGTGTGAAGGAGCTCCTGGTCACCAGTATAGGAGCATTGAAGAAAATAAAATTTTAAATTTTGCAATGGGAAGGGAAGTCGTATAATTCTCCTTTTACTAAAAGAGAATTTGATTCTGCACTTGCTCATTGCAACGATACAGCCCCTGGACCCAATGGAATTCCATGTGCAATGATTAAACGTACATTTTAATACAAAGTTATTTATTTTAAGCATTATCAATAAAATATGGCATGATCATAGTTAACCCAAGTGTTTGGAAACTAGCCATGATTTTAGCCTTGCTAAAACTCTGTAACGACAAGTTTTTAGCAGCAAACTATCATCCTATTGCATTGACATCGTGTTTATGTAAAATCACGGAGAAGATGGTCAATGCAAGACTGATGTGGTACCATGAAAAGAAGAGTATTTTATCACTCATTCAATGTGGATTCAGATAAATGCACTCAACGACTGATGTGTTGATACGACTTGAGTCTTCTATTTGTGAAGCCTTTGCTTCCAGTCAGCACCATGTGACAGTCTTTTATGACCTTCAAAAGGCATATGATACTACATGGAGTTATGATTTACTTGAAACCATTCATGAATTGGGATTAAGAGGATAGCTACCACTGTTTATCCAATCATTTATTTCACTTTGAGTTTTTCAAGTGAGAGTGGGGGAAACTCTATCTGAGAGTAAATGTCAGGAAAAAGGAGTTCCTCAGGGAAGTGTGATGAGTGTAACCCTGTTTGGACTAGTAATTAATGGTATATCCTCAGTCAATCCCCGGGACGTTCTCTCAACACTATTTGTGGATGATCTCCCCATATCATATGCTGCAGCTAGAATGGCAATGGTAGAGAGAAAACTACAACTTGCAATGGACAAAATTATTCAGTGGGCTGATATGAAGGGATTTAAGTTTTCAACAGGTAAAACTACTATTGTACATTTCTGTCGTATCCGGGGATTACATCCAGACCCGGATATGTACATGAAAGGTCAACGGATTTCATGTGTAAGTGAAGCTAAATTTTTAGGATTGATTTTTGATTGTAGGTTGTCACGGGTTCCACACTCAAAGGCATTAAAAGCTAAATGTCTTGAGGCTCTGAATCTTTTAAATGTATTGTCCCATACATCATAGGGGGCAGACCGTAAAACTATTTTAAAATTATGCAAGGCCTTGATTTTTTCCAATATTAGTTGTGGATGTGAAATATACTTCTCTGCCACCCCAAGCCGATTAAAGATATTAGATTCAATACATCATACTGGTATAAGATTGTCCACAGGAACGTTTAGAACCTCACCTATCCCAAGTTTCCTTGTTGATGCTGGAAAGTTACCTGTAGACCATTACCGCATGTCTTCCATTATTCGGCATTAGTTTAGGTTACAAAGACTCCCCAACCCTAGCTTTTTAGACTGCAAGCCTTGTAAGGCACTCAATATACTTTGAGTTGCACCCAAAATCTTCTCAACCTCATGGCTTTCGAGTAAAACAAGTATTAAACAGTCTTGATAAAATTAGATTTAAGGTACTTCCATTTAAGATATCATAAACCCCTCCGTGGAAATTACCAGAGATATCTTTCTGTAAAAAAAAACATGACAGAATTAGAAGCTAGGTCTCTATTTATGGAACATGTTAATGAACATAGGGAATCAACTTTCATATATACTGATGACTCCAAATTTGACGAGGGTTTTGTATTTGGAGTATATAGTAGTTCTTTTAACTGTTGAGGGGCACTCTCTCCAATATCTTCCATATATACTGCTTAATTATATGGCATACTAACCGCTATTGAGAAAATAGCGTTAAAAGAGAGGGCAATTTTACCATTTATAGTGATTCAAGAAGTGTCCTTCAAGCTTTAGAAGTTTTTAATTCTAATAACCCTTTAGTTTTAAAGATTTGATTAGAGTGGCTTTTAATTATTGGCCTAAAAGGTATAACAGTTCGATTTTGCTAGGATTCGCACACATGGTTGTGTCTGGAAATAAAGAGGCAGATTCACTGGCAAAGAGTGGTGCAGCCGAGTTGCTACCAAGAAGGTCTCCCATTCTTTTTAATGATTTTTTACCGGAAATTAAGAATTCTCTTGATAACAATTGGCAACAGCATTGGGATAGTTTAAGCGAAAATGAGAGGAGAGAAATTGCTAGGTATGATAGGATGCCCCGAAAATGGGAGACTACTCTATGTCGTCTCCGTATTGGTCACACCCGGATGACACACGATTTTCTGTTGGCTGGCCAACACCAACCATATTGCGACAACTGTTTGGTACCCTTGACATTGTGGCATTTGTTGACTGAACGCCCCACTTGTAGCACTGAAATAAATAGATATCTGTTTGAGGCTCGTGGTGAAGATGGCAGGTTCATCC
>NC_090757.1:77131710-77159210 GCF_036898095.1 Palaemon carinicauda
AAACAAAAATGTGTTGTGTACATATGATTTTTAGCAGCGTTAACGAGTTGAAAGACAGTTAAATGTAACTAAAAAAACAATATCAGCAAATCTGAATTCCTTTATTAACTAAAACAAATATTGATACAAACACACTCATGTGCGTATGCACAAACACACACACATGCACGAGGAGACATGATCGGCGAGGAGGTAGAGATGGTGACAGCGATAACATACCGTCACTTACACTACGGAAATTTTAATCTAACTTAGCTTATTTATTTATTTTTATTTTTATATTTCATATTTTATACATTTTTTTTCTTTTGAGATTTTTATTTTCAACACTTTCAGTGACGAGTTACGGTATGTTATGGCAGTCACCATCTCTACCTCCTCCCCGACCGTCTCTCTTACTGCGTAGCAACTTTTGCACCTGTGTGTGTGTTTGTGCATACGCACACGAGTGTGTTTGTATCATTATTTGTATTAGTTAATAAAGGAAGTCAGATTAGCTGTTATTAGTTTCTTAGTTACATTTAATGGTTTTTCAACTCGTTGACGCTGTTAATAATCATATGTACTCTAAACACATTTTTGTTTAATCTCTCTCTCTCTCTCTCTCTCTCTCTCTCTCTCTCTCTCTCGGAAAAAAAAATAATAGACGTATCTAACACTATAACAGCGAAGAAGAACGAGAGAGAGAGAGAGAGAGAGAGAGAGAGAGAGAGAGAGAGAGAGAGAGAGAGATTTTATTTAAAGAACATGTTAATGCTATGTAAAGAGAGAAGTCTTATTTAAAAGAGCTTGTTAATGCTATCTTGGTTTTTTTTGCTTCACTTTTTTCTTTCTTTCTGTTCATCACGCTGGCCCTTCTCACAAACGATCGTTGCCAACAATCTCTTTGTCCTTTATCCCTATCAACAAAAGGCGCTCTATCTCTTCCAGGGTATTGCTATGATGTCTTGTAATAATGGTGATCCCCTTCGATGGTTATTTGCTTTAATGGCTGCCTTCAGCTTGATGATCCTCGAGATCATAGGCCTATTCCGGCCATATTGTTTAGCCTTACAGTATCACTCACATGCACACTGCTCTCATGTTTTTCTATAATTTCTTGCTTCAATTCTAATGAAAGCATTGCCTTCTTCCTGTACTGAAACTTAGCTACTTAGGCACCATTATAGTTAAAATCAAAAAGGAAATGTGAGAAAAGGAAGAAAATAAGCACTGTTAATAACAGACCAAACAGAGGACAACCATACGATACACACAAGAATAGAGAACTGAGCACTCGACGCTCAATGGCGTAATGTTTACTTTGTGTGTCGAAATAAAATTCGGGTGTAGAGTAAAAAATTTGCTCGAATTTTACTTTGGATGTTGGAAAATTCGGATGTAGATACGTTCGTGTGTAGAGGTTCCACTGTATATATATATATATATATATATATATATATATATATATATATATATATATATATATATATATATATATATATATATATATATATATACATATATATATATTTTTGGGCTCAAGCCATGTCGTCCTGATGGAAGTTCCTATAGGGTAGCTTCCTAGGGTATATTACAACTACGGCGATATTCCCAAAGAATTTACCTTAAGGTACCCAGAATTCTAACTCCTGGAGCGAATATCCCTAATGAAAGTACCAGGGATATCGCGAAATATCAGAGGACGTATTCTTGACACGCCACATGGCAATCTGCACCCCGAACAGAGATAACACTTCGAAGGGGTCAATTGGCAAGAAAACGAAAACGAGAAAGAAAAAGAGAGCCGTTTACAAGGCTCTCTCTTCTCCCGTTTCGTAAGCGTGCATTGCGCCGATTCTGGCGGCATCTGTATTCCTTTTTGCGTAGCTTAACAACTCTGTGTTTTTTCTTGTGTTTCTCGCAAAATCTTGGATTTAATCGATTTATTATGCTTTCTCCAACTTCGCCTGCCTCTGATAAGTTGAGTATTATTTCTTTTATGTATAAATGTAGGCTCTTGGTAATTTTTAAAGTGATTAATAGTAATAATCTTTGTTACAAGAGCCGTTGCCTACCGGAGGCGTCCTGGACGCTGTCGCTCGCTAGGTATGAGTTTTAGTTAGCCAGAGCGACGTTCCCGGCTGTTTTGCTTTAATAATTTTAGCTGTTTAGCGTTACATAGGATTTCCTTTTTTCGTGCTTTTAGTATTATTTGTTTTGGCGAAGTATTTGCCAATTCTGGCCTACGCTAGACCATGTAGCCTAGTCGTTAGGCCCTAGTATTTTCCTGCATGATTTTTGGATTTCCGAGTGTTTTTAAAATTTTATTGAAGCTTTAGGCAGTTTTATACATTTAAGATTATATTGATTATTTCCAAGATAGTATACGAGTGAGTTTCGGTGATTTAGGTAATCGATTCTCTTGGTGCCTAGGCTAAGTTGCCTATGGAGCCGTAGTATACATTCTCATACTCCCCGGTTGCTTTCTTTTCTTCGGAGAAGGTATGCAATCCCTTTCCCTCTGTTTAAGCCTTGGGCTTAACCCTAGTGGTTTATCTGAATTAACTTTCGATACAACTATATTGGGGTGTTACTGTACCTTCCTGTTCCAGTAAGTCTGGCTTCAGAGAGGGGCAGAACATCAGAGTTTTTAGTCTGAGTCTGTGTTTGTCTGGCTTGGGGTAGAGTCTCCCTCGCTAGTCTGACGCAGACATAGAAGGCTTAGCCTCCTTAGGTCACTGCCGAAGGTTTCTGTACGAGATGATTCCTTCTTTTGTGATCTAGCAGACTAGTCCTTGTTGCTGTTCTTGGTGGGAGGATAAGATCCTTTCCCTGGGAGTAGCAACACCTTCCTTGCTTTGGTTCAGTGGGGGTTGGCAAGTATTGCTGGCCTCCCTCCTTGGATCTCCCTTAGGCTAAGATGAGTTTTCTTGGCTGCGGGTGATTCTTTACTAAAGCAAGGTTGGTAGGACCCTCTTTGTCCCTTCCCCCTCTATCTCTGTAATGGCCTAGCCGTTACAGTACTGTACGTCATTCTACATCTGGACCTAGTATAGGTTAGGATGTGGAATTGACTCAGTCCCTTGCCGGCCGGCAGAGTGTGCCGGCTGGCAAAGGTCTTCTGCTTTGAGTGCTGCCCGGACCTCCCTTGGTCCCTCATCCATGTCTGTCTGTAGAGCCAGACGGCACTGGTCAGGAAGCCTGAATTAGATTCTCCCCTTCCTTATATGCACTCTTTCGGATTGCCGGGATTGGAGGTAGTATACTCTCTTATCCTGGCATCCATTCTGTTTTCTTCTAGTGCTGTACCCGACCCGGCAGCCGGCCTATGAGGCCGGCAGCCGGGCAGTCGAAGTTCTCTGGTTCTTTTGCTGCTGGCCGGCATCGGTTGTTAACCTTTGCCGGCCGGCTATTGTCAAGCCCTTGTATGCCGGTCGCTATGAGCGGTGGCCGGCAGCCGGGTGCTACATTGTGTAGTTGCCGGCCGACATTGGCTGTTGCCGGCCGGCAGTTACTGCCGGCCGGCACATGCATTTGAACCAGCGTTCTGCCGCCTTATAGCTGTTAAGTAGTATACTTTAAAGCTAGTTATGGTGTGTGCCGGCCGGCGCATTACCTTCTATACTGTACCAGTATTCTTCAGTATAGCATATACTGTAGGAAGAAAACTATAGTATAGTATTAGTACAACACTGTGTTTTCTAACACTTTTGTGCTGTCTTGCACAGCCCTTTGGTGTTGCCTTACAGATAAGAAAGTGAGTTCTTTCTTGTCTATTATCCGGTATTTTAAAATCATATCTTAGGTGTGAGCTACACCTGTTTCCTCTGGAAATTTTTCATTGGTTACTCTAGGACAGATTAACCATACGATTTTATTATCTGGAAGGCTGCAACAATTGGTTGTGCGGGAAACACAAGTGTGTGTCTTTCCTTTCTGATTTGTTATGCTAAACTGTGCATATCCAGTGATACGTAGTTCACTTGATACTCATGGAAATTTCTTCTCTTTACAGGAGGACCATCCGAAGTGAGGAAGTGTTTTCTGCAACGTCCGCAGTAAGAACTTCTGCGGACATGAGTTATGTAGGAGGCACGCAGCATGCGCTGTCTCCAAGGGTGATCTCCAGTATTGGGACCCTCAGGTATGTACCATGTGCTCTAACCTTATTACTGAGGCTTTTGATTCCCCTAGGACGGCGGAATCAAGGGATATAGCAAGGGAGAAGCTTCGTACCTGGGTAAGGGGCTTCCAGAAGAACACCTCTGGACCTTATCTTCCAAGTGAGAAAATGAGGGCTTACCTTTTCCCTAGGGCATCAGCTGATGCAGTGATTCCCCAGCCTCAAGAGGAGATCCCCCTAGTTCAGATCCAGGTGGATGCTGAAGTCGCGGTCGCCTTGCAAGACATCCAGTTGGACGACAGGATGTCAGACTGTGTCCGAGCGTCTGGAGGAAGACCTCCTGGCAGGAGGCCAGGATGAAGTTCAAGCCCCAGACATTGTAGAGGAAGAGGCCGACGAGGTGTCGGCTGCTCCGGTTCAGATCCCTGAACCTATTCCCTCAACATCGTCCGCTCTCCCAGTAGAGCTGGGACAGGCCCTCTCCTCCATTGTTGGAATGATCCAACAAATGCAGAAGGAGAATAATGAGAAAGCGGCTGCAATGGAACTGCAGATGCAGAAGCTTGCAGCATCACGTGGGCCCCGGAAAAGGCTCAATGTGAAAGACCTTCCCTTGTGCTCAGATGCTAACCCGTGGAGATATGCTGAGCACATGCCGATGACAACTGGAAAGATCGTCATGTCGGATAAGTTGGGTTCAGTTCCCCTAGAGGAGGTAGAATTCTGGCCCAGCAAGGGGTCATATCCGGACTGTTATGTCTGGTTGAGGAAGGAACCAGCTTCAAAGAGGAGACAGAGCCGAAGGAGGTCATAGTGATAGACCATGCTAAGGCTCAAGCTTTGCTTTCATCTTCGATGAAAGAGAGGGGCTTCACGAACTCAAAGGTAGCTGCATTGAGTAAGAAGCTCCCTTCCTTTGTGTCCTCTCCTGATAGAGCCTTCCCCTTTTTACAGAAAGGGTTTGCGGCTGTATTAAAAGCAGTCGAGGCTGGCAAGCCTTGCCCCTCCCTGGAGGAGTGTAAACCCTTGTCGCTGGCCCTACCTATGGACCACAAGGACTGGAAGGACGTCCATCTTACCTTCTCAGTCGGGAAGTTGGAGGCTGATATTGCCGGACGTCAGTTCAGTGAGAACCTCCCTAAGCTGTCTGACTTTCTTTTGCGGAGAGAGCTCGAGACAAAAGAAAGACTGGCTGCCTCAATGTCTCTTCAGACCACTCTTGAGACGATGGCAAGTGACCCCAAGGTCCATGAGATGTTCATGGTAGTGGCCAAGACTCATCTGGCCACAGTAACGAAGGATCTTTACAGCTTCGTCAGGGCGAGGAGAGCTTGTAGGGAGTTCGTGTTCACCTCGGCTACGGTGAGACACGAGCCAAGGAAACTAATCTCCTCCAACATTTGGGGCAAAGACCTTTTCCCTAGCGAATCGGTCAAAGAAGTTGTTGATAAGGCCGCCACGGAGAATAGAAACCTTCTCCAGAAGTGGGGCCTGTCTATCAAGAGAAAGTCTTCCCCGGATGAGGGTCCCCAACCAAAGAGGAAGCCTAAGAGGACTAGGCTACCGTCTTGGCCAGCCAAGCCATTTAGACAGCAACAGCAACAGCAATTGCCGATGCCTTCAGTGCCCCAGATGGTGGCACAAACCCCGACCACTTTCCAGTGGGTACCCCAGGACGTGTCGACACAGTCCCCGGCATTCAACCCAACGTTCTAAGGGCAGTCAACTTCCTTTCGAGCAAAGCCTAGAGGAGCAGCCAGAGGCTCGTCTAGGCGCCCCTCAAGGGGAAGGGGATTCAGGGGTGGTCGCGGTCAGGGAGGCAAGACCTCAGGACAGCAGTCTAAGTGAGATGATACCAGTAGGAGGGAGACTTCAATGTTTTCGGGATCGGTGGACCTTCGATCCCTGGGTCCACAGCCTACTCAAGAATGGACTGGGCTGGAGCTGGTACAGCACTCCACCCCCGTGCCCTCGGTTTTTCCAACACTCCACCCCCGTTCTGGAGGAGTACATCCAAGAACTGTTGGAGAAAAAAGTGATCCGAAGGGTGAAGTCCATCAAATTCCAAGGGAGGCTGTTTTGTGTTCCCAAGAAAGACTCGGAAAAACTCAGAGTCATTCTGGACTTGTCGCCACTCAACAAGTTCATAGTGAACTGCAAGTTCAAGATGCCAACACTGCAACACATAAGGACCTTACTGCCCAAGAGGGCATATACCGTCTCCATAGACTTGTCAGACGCCTATTGGCACGTTCCAATCAACCGTCGACTCTCCCCCTACCTAGGGTTCAAGCTGCAACGAAGACTATACGCCTTCAGAGCCATGCCATTCGGGCTAAATATAGCTCCAAGGATCTTCACGAAGCTTGCGAGCGTAGCTCTCAAACAATTACGCCTAAAGGGAATTCAGGTGGTAGCCTACCTGGACGACTGGCTGGTGTGGGCAGCATCCAAGACAGAATGCTTGCAAGCTTCTCTGCAGGTGATCCAGTTCCTAGAGTATCTAGGCTTCAAGATCAACAGAAAAAAGTCTCGACTTTCTCCATCTCAAAAGTTCCAGTGGTTGGGAATCCACTGGGACCTAATGTCACACCAATTCTCCATCCCGGCGAAGAAAAGGAAGGAGATAGCTGGTTCTGTCAAGAGACTTCTAGATTCCGAAAGGATATCAAGACACGAACAGGAGAGAGTACTGGGTTCTCTCCAGTTTGCTTCGGTAACAGACCCGGTGCTATGAGCACAGCTAAAGGATGCAACCGGAGTTTGGAGAAGTTATGCATCAAACGCGCGAAGAGATCTGAGAAGACCAGTTCCGCTTCGTCTACGTACTCTTCTCAGGCCTTGGTCCCAAGCCAGACATCTAAAGAAGTCGGTACTTCTTCAGCCACCTCCCCCGTCAGTGACGATTCACACAGATGCCTCGAAGGAGGGGTGGGGAGGTCACTCTCATCGGAAAAAGGCCCAAGGGACTTGGTCCAATTTATTCAAGACCTTTCACATAAACTTTCTAGAAGCTATGGCAGTGCTCCTTACCTTAAAGAAAGTCCCCCCGCGTCACTCGATCCACATAAGGTTGGTGCTGGACAGCGAGGTAGTTGTGAGATGCTTGAATCGACAAGGATCAAGGTCGCCACCTCTCAACCAGGTGATGTTGGCCATCTTCCGATTGGCGGAAAAGAAGAAGTGGTACCTGTCGGCAGTTCACCTTCAAGGAGTCCACAATGTGACAGCGGACGCTCTATCCAGGTTCACACCGATAGAGTCGGAATGGTCCCTAGACGCAGGATCATTCTCCTTCATCTTGAGTCAAGTCCCAGAACTGCAGATAGACCTCTTTGCGACGAAAGACAACAAGAAGTTGCCCCTGTACGTGTCCCCGTACGAGGACCCCTTAGCGGAAGCTGTGGACGCGATGTCCCTCGACTGGAACAGATGGTCCAGGATTTATTTGTTCCCTCCTCACAACCTTCTGTTGAGGGTCCTCAACAAACTGAGATCCTTCAAGGGGGTAGCGGCAATAGTGGCCCACAAGTGGCCGAACAGCGTGTGGTTCCCCCTGGCATTGGAACTATGGTTGAAGTTTCTACCGCTACCAGATCCAGTTCTGACCCAGCGAGTCCAGAAGTCGACTGTCTGTGCTTCCTTACAGAAAACCCGGACCCTGCAGCTCATGATTTTCTCTCCCTAGCGGTGAGAAAGCGTTTCGGGATTTCGAAAGCCAGCATAGACCTCCTAGAGGAATATAAGTGCAAATCTACTAGAAGGCAATATGAGTCATCTTGGAGAAAATGGGGGGCCTTTGTCAAGGCAAAGAATCCGCAGGAGATCTCGACGGACTTTTGCTTATCTTTCTTCATCCACATCCATGGTCAAGGGTTGGCAGCTAACACGATTTCAACGTGTAAGTCTGCTTTGACAAGACCCATTCTATATGCCTTCCAGGTCGATCTCGCTAACGAGATCTTTAATAAAGTTCCGAAAGCCTGCGCTAGGCTCAGACCTTCAGCATCTCCAAAGCCCATTTCATGGTCTTTAGATAAAATTCTTCATTTCGCTTCTATGTTGAACAATGAGGAGTGTGCGTTAAAGGATTTGACCCAAAAAGTTATTTTCCTATTTGCACTCGCGTCCGGGGCCAGGGTTAGTGAGATTGTAGCCCTCTCGAGAGAGGAAGGCCGTGTTCAGTTCCTGGATGGGGGAGAACTGAACCTGTTTCCGGATCCTACGTTTCTCGCCAAGAATGAGTTACCCACCAACAGGTGGGGTCCCTGGAGAATCTGCCCTCTGAAAGAAGATGCATCTCTATGTCCAGTAGAATGCCTAAAGGTCTATCTTCATAGAACTTCAGACTTCAAGGGTGGTCAACTATTCAAGGGAGAAACATCAGGCTCAAATTTATCACTGAAACAACCCAGGGCGAAAATCACATATTTTATTCGCAGAGCGGATCCTGACAGTACACCCGCAGGTCACGAACCGAGGAAAGTTGCCTCATCCTTAAATTTCTTTAATTGTATGGATTTTGAACATCTTCGTTCATACACTGGCTGGAAGTCTTCCAGAGTGTTCTTTCGCCACTATGCGAAGCAAGTGGAGCAACTAAAGAGATCTGTGGTAGCAGTGGGTTGCGTCGTTAACCCTGCTGGCTAACTCTGCGAGGAACAGTGGTTTTAATAGGGACGATTAATTCCAGGGTGAGTGTGTAGTTACATACTGTGCTACAAACTAAGTGAGGGCACCGAGTTGCCCACGTTGACTGTTCCACTTCCAAAGGTGAACCTGGCATAAGTGCAGACATGTGTGCCGAGCGTTTCTAACGCTAATGTGACTGATTAGTAATACATACTTTTATGACTTTGATACCTCGGTATGTTAAAAGTGGCACTAATGTTTTTCTTTCAGATAAACAAGTTTCTGTTTACTATCATACTTATGCTTAAAGTTTTGGTTATCCTCCTATCTATCTATCTATCTATCTATCTATCTATCTATATATATATATATATATATATATATATATATATATATATATATATATATATATAATTGTTGTTAACCTGTCTATTTATTGTCTGTCAATAAACTTGTTCTTGAGAACCTTGCGTCTCCTTCACCTGTGTCAATTTATTGGTATAATTGAGCATTCATTCTATGTATATTTATCTGGGATAATTCTAATAGATTGTTCCTTTATGCAAGCTAATGTTGCATTGGTTTATGCTTTCCCTTAGCAGGAGGACTCCATCCCATAAGGGGACGGTGGCGGATTTACAAATTTCCTCCTATGTGGATATAAACCTTTGTCCAATACAAGTATTGAGTGGAGAACTGGTCGATATTTCATATTGACGCAGTGGTTCTTTACAAACTATGCTTTACTTAATATAGGGTGAGACCACTATATTGGCTTGCCTGGTATTCATACATAGGTATATGTACTCTTCGAGACTTTTCCAGAGTCTAGTAGGACTCTTCCCTGTAGGGGGCAGGAAGCTCTAACATGGTTTATGGTTAGTTGAAAAGATGTATAACGGTAACATCTTAGGTCTCTAGGTCTAGTCGACCGGGGAAATACCTCTGGGGAGTACGGCACGTTCTGAGAATCCACAGATACAGTGATGCTCTGGTATACTTCCATCGGGACGACATGGCTTGAGCCCAAAAAACGGATTTTGAGCAAAGCGAAAAATCTATTTTTGGGCGAGATGGCCATGTCGTCCTGATGGACCCGCCCTTCCCTTTCTATGAAAGGGCTGTAGGACCCCTCCCTACATACAGTATCTGTAGCACCTCGTGTATCGCTACAAGGAATACAGATGTCGCCAGAATCGGCGCAATGCACGCTTACGAAACGGGAGAAGAGAGAGCCTTGTGAACGGCTGTCCTTTTTCTTTCTCGTTTTCGTTTTCTTGCCAATTGACCCCTTGGAAGTGTTATCTCTGTTCGGGGTGCAGATTGCTATGTGGCGTGTCAAGAATACGTCCTCTGATATTTCGCGATATCCCTGGTACTTTCATTAGGGATATTCGCTCCAGGAGTTAGAATTCTGGGTTCCTTAAGGTAAATTCTCTGGGAATATCGCCGTAGTTGTAATATACCCTAGGAAGCTACCCTATAGGAACTTCCATCAGGACGACATGGCCATCTCACCCAAAAATAGATTTTTCGCTTCGCTCAAAATCCGTTATATAGGCCTTATATATTTTATTAGATGCCCATAGATTCGTTATTTTAACATTTAGGCTTATATATTTTATTAGATGCCCAAAAAATGATTTATTTTTTAAACGTTTTTTAAAATGTTTTTTAAAATGCAAATGTTCTATAGTCTCTTCAATTACATATTACTAGCGTACTAACTGCTTTTCGTGCACAACAGTTTTCCAAGACAATTTTACTCCTTTGAACGAATGAAGGGGCCAGTTTCAAATGGCTTTAAATTGAATTAAATAAGGAGTTTTGTCTGGACATGGCAAAACGTTCTGTTTGAGCTCCAATTTATTATTCTTTAACCTACACCAAACAAGGATGTTAACGGCGATAAATATCATCACCGTAACGCTGATTACTACTAGTAACACGTAGAATCGACGTTCTGCATAAGTCGGTGTCGGGTGGTCCATCTCTGTCAATTTCATCAACCGCTTAGCCACACGTGCATTGTATGGGAGAGGTAAAGATGGAATTGTAGTTGACCACGTGAAGTTCGCGAAGTAGGCCCGTTCTCTGATGATAGTCTTGATTCCATGAACCATGTAATTCGGGGACGTACCGATACAACCATCTGCTGCAACGAAGATTTGGGAATAGGACGTGGATCCGTCCGGGCATGATACATTGAAGCCGGCCTTGTCGTATCATATCCACGAGCCGTTGTTCAGTCTGCAATTGAACTTATTATCGTCAAAGGGATAAAGCTTTTCCAGACAATTTTCATGTGTATGGGAGAGAGCACCGTCTAGCACTATACCTAACTCGCATGAATCCATTGAGTTTTTATGGAATTCAAAGGAGTCAGCTGTACATATTTTTTTATTCATTGCGTCTGAACAGTGAGTTAATTGATTCAAGTCTTTAATGACCGTATATGTTTCCTTGTCTGGGGAAATCAATACGTGTCCTGTCAAACTGGATATTACTGGATTTGAGTGATTCGTCATGAAAGTCGGAAATGGTGATATCCTGTAAGATTGCCAGGCATCGGAAGAATTGAAGGGAATTGTAATCATAATCCTGTGATTTTCAACGCTTACTGTAATTAGGCTGTAATGAAATTCTAACCTACGTGCGTCTAACAAAGGAACATAACCTAATTTCTCCCGTCCGTTCTCCACAATTAATGTTAAGTCTCTTATTGGCAACAAATGCGGTGACAGTACACCTTTAGTCGCTAACGTGATAGCTTCCACATAGTCTTCTGATTTCTCAATGAAATGTGCAATTCTATTATGTATGTGATCTATTTTTGAATTATAATACGTTAACGTTGCCAACAAATCTTGTACTTCCATAATCTGACTGATATTACTAGAATGTTCGTTTACCAAACTCATAATTTGATTGATTGAAGCTAACTGATTCCTTAGTTCTGACATAATCAATTCATTTTCATGAGTCAAAAACTCAATTTTCTTATTTGATTACTAATCTTAAGACAATTGGAAATTCCTAAGCCTAAACTTGCAATAGAACCAAAGATGTTTAGTGCGGCAAAAATAAACGGGTTACGTTTCTCAAGATTATCGTGTCCTACTGTCCACATCAAAAGGTCACGAGCCAAAGATTCTGCCTCGTAAGTCTTATTTTGCAAGTCGTCGGATAGCATCTCTGCAACTTTTAGTGTCGATGCAAGCGAACTCTCTGTATTAAAAGGAAAGTGTCTTCTATGCATTTCACTTAATGAAACTGCAAACCTTGAAATGGCACTCTTTAAGCTAGTGACGTCATTCTCTGGGAGAAAAATTGCTTGCATACGCACTTCAACAACTACGTTACTTGATGTAATAAAAACGTCTTCTTGTCTCTACTATAGTGCCATATTTAAAATCTATACTTTTAGTTTTAGAGCTCTTCCCACACGAGAAAAATGTCTGAGCGAACAATATCACTCCTAACAATAAAAACTTCATCTTGGAAACCTGTAATGAAAAAATATATGTAATTACTCCTGTATTAAGAAGAAAAAACTTTTAACATATAATGTTCACAAAAATAAAAAAAATAAAAATCTTTCCCTCACTTCTTTCCCTCTTATTTTAATTTCTTATATGAGCCAATGGTACGATTCTCTCATCAGTGGGTTGGGATACATTTTGAACTCTAAACCTATTGACCGTTAATGTTTCCAAAATGTTAAATGGGCCTTCAAACTTAGGTGTTAGTTTATAATTGAGTCCTTTACGTACATTTACCTGTATGTATACATTATCACCCACGGTACATGTTTTAGTTGGCTTCGCTATTTTATCATGATTCCTTTTCATTATGATTTGTGATTCTTCTAAATTCTTTCGAAGGATATCAAAACGACTTTTGCTTGCATTTATACATTCTTTTAAAGGATTTGATAAATTAGTTGTAGGCGTTAATACAGGGAAAGGCGTTCTAACTGGGGTACCATACAATGCCTCGTGCGGTGACATTTTAATTGATATATGATATGAACGATTCAGAGTACTCAGTACCGCAGGTATTGCAATATCCCAGTTGGGGTCTGATCCCCCTAGTGTTACTCTTAATATAATTAAAACCTTCCTATTTGCTCTTTCCACTAGCCCATTCAACTCTGGGTGATATACTGTATCATGGTATTTATTTTCTTTATGCAAAGGAATTCACACAATAAGGTAAGAAAGTGATTATTAAATTCTCCACCCGAGTCTGAGATTATCATGTGTGGAATTCCATGTTTATAAATGTAACACTCGTAAAACTTCCTAGAGCATTCAATCGCAGTTTTAGTTTTAAGCGCTATTAGTTCTGTATATCGAGTTAAAGCATCTACAATTACTAAGAGGTGCTTATTTCCTCTGTCTGACTCGTAAAATCCTGTTAATAAATCTAAATGTATCCTTTCAAAGGGTTGATTGGGCACGGGATAAGCCCCTAGGCTGACAGGTGTTTTCGTATGCCCTTTGTTTTCCTGACGTGCGACAATTAGCTATGTGTTTTTTTTTTATATCTGTAAGCATCGTATGCCAATAAAACAATGATTTGGCTTTCTGTGACATTATGGAGAACCCCGGGTGTCCATGCAATGGATTTGTATGCAACCAATTTAGGACAGTGGAAATAAGTGAGATTGGTACCACTACCTGGTCGTTAGTTACATGTGGTGTATTGCGGGTTTTCCTTGTCACGGTTCTACACAGAATATTGTCTTTGTTTATATAATTCTGCTGCTTATACTTTATATATTCTTTTTCCTTATGATTGCCTTTCAAAGCATTTATAATTTTTTTCTAATTTTTTATCTTTTCTTTGCTCAGTCTGTAATAATTCAGCACTCCAGCCCAGATCTTCTTGTTCAGATATCGTTTTAACAATAGGCATGGATGTTGATATATCTATTAATTCAGCTAAAGGCTCTGTACAAGATGACACGGGGTTACGTGATAATGCACCAGCAATGATATTTGCTTTCCCTGGTAAATACCCGATTCTTGCGCCAAAGTCTTGAATGATCAAATGCCACCAAGATCGTTTGGGGCTGTGGCTGAAGCCTTTAAAGAAGTCGGTTAGTGGTTTATGACCAGTAAGAACCTTAACGGGATACATCGAATCCTCGTTTATCGTGATAGATAGGTTCCAGACCCGGCCGCGATAGATGAAAATCCGCGAAGTAGTGACATCATATTTACCTATTTATTTAACATGTATATTCGGACTTTTAAAACCTTCCCTTGTACGTAGTACTGTTAACAAACTACCCTTTAATGTACAGAACACTTAATGCATGTACTACAGCACCCTAAACTAAAACAGGCACAAATATTAAAGGCGATTTTATATCATGCGTTTCCTAAACACCTAAAAAGCACGATAAAAAATGGCAACCAATGTTTTGTTTACGTTCATCTCTGATCATAATGAAGAAACAAACTCATTTAGTGTACACATATATGTATAGGTTAGTTTTTGCATCGATTATATTGATTATACAGTATGTTGATTTTGTTATTACCAATGTTTTACTTAATTGTTCTTAGGATTTCCAAATGAAATGTTTTTCTTTATGACGCTGCCTGAAACGACGGCGTCATAAAGTACTGTACGCTCAGTAAACAACCACGCTCAGAACAAAGAAGGCATTTAACGCGCATGATGAAAGTGATGAATAATGATATTTACAGTAAAAGCATTTACAAAATATGTTATTAGTACAAATATAATTTACCGTATCTATATAAAATCATACAGTACATACTGTACGTAGCAAAGCAGGAAAACAATTTACGAGAGAGAGAGAGAGAGAGAGAGAGAGAGAGAGAGAGAGAGAGAGAGAGAGAGAGAGAGAGAGAGAGAGAGAGAGAGAGAGAGAGAGAGAGATTGTTTTACGTACGTAAATGTAAATTTAAAAAAAAAATATGATAGGTTACAACATGTAGACTTTTAAAACCTTCCCTTTAACTTAATGCATACAGTACTAAACTATAAAACAGGCACAAATACTAGAATGTTAGAATATTAAAGTAAAAAATAAAGATTGTTACTGTACTCACCACGAAAGAAGTTCAAGAAAAACTTGAATGATGATGGCGATGAATTTGCTGCACAGTAGAAATGATGATGATGAAGCTGATGATGTGTTCTACTGTGCAGCCAGGTAGTATTTTATGTCTCTTCAGACGGAGGTGTCTTTTCCTGGGACACCTCTCCAACTTCTTCAATTTCTTCCGAAGGCGTAGTAGCAGGAGGAACTGGCTCTTTTTTGCGAGGCTGGAAGAACATTGTGATCGGAAGTTGTTGCCGCTGCTTCTTTTTTCGATCTAAGAGCATCTTGTAGGGAGTCATGATGTCATCAACCTTGTTGCAGAATTGCATCTACCGAACCATATCCTCGTCCCACTCTTGCAACAATTCTTTCACCTCCTTTATATGGTTGCAGACCTTGGCAAGCCGTTTTAGTGTTAAGCCCGTTTCTTCGACATTTTCTTGGGTCTCTTCCTGGGTTTCACTCTCTTCTTCACTGGCCGATTTCGTCAGGTCTTCGAGGTCTGCGTCAGTTAGGGGCTGGGAATGGCAGTCCAACAACCCGTCGACGTCTTCAGTCGTCATGTCGCCAAACCCGTCACCTCCAATTATGGCAGCCAACTGCACAGATTTGCGTACTGCAGAGTGTTGGATTTCAGCAGGTGTAAATCCCTCGTCGTCGTAAACAATCTCTGGCCACAACTTCTTCCAGCTTGCATTCACAGTTGCAAGTTTCATCTCTTGAAGTGCCTTCTGAATATTCTTCAGGCACGTGGCTATGGTGTACTGCCGCCAGTATGCCTTCAAGTTAAAATCTTCATCCTCATTATCTTGGGCAGCATCCACACACGCAACGAGGTCCGCCAAGGTATTCTTCGTGTAGAAGGCCTTGAACGCCCTGATAACCCCCTGGTCCATCGGTTGAATTAATGACGTGGTGTTGGGTGGCAGGAACTCAACCTGAACGCCCTCACGCGACAGGTCAGTTGCGTGTCCACCAGCGTTATCCATAAGGAGAAGGATCTTGAATGGCATGCCCTTCTCTACGAGATATTCATTGACTTGCAGGATGAAACACTGGTGGAACCAGTTGGAGGTCAGCATCTTTGTAATCCATGCTTTTGGATTATGCATCCAGTACACGGGAAGGAGATTCTTATTCTTATTTTTCAAAGCGCGAGGATTTTTCAACTTATAAATAAGCCCCGGCTTTAGCAAAAATCCAGCAGCATTGCCATACATCACGAGGGTAACGCGATCCTTGAATGCTTTAAAGCCAGAGGCTTTGGCTTCCTCTTTGAACAGGAAAGTTCGCGATGGCATTCTCTTCCAAAACAAGCCGGTCTCATCCATATTAAACACTTGTTCCGGCTTGTATCCACCTTCGGCGATAATATTTTTGAACGTCTGGTTCACGTAAGTTTCAGCAGCGGCAGTGTCAGCCGAAGCAGCCTCGCCATGCAGGGAAACGCTTTTCAGGGCAAAGCGTTTCTGAAACTTCGCGAACCATCCTTTGCTGGCGGAAAAACGTTGTTTCTGAGGCTGGGAATCAGTGGATGTCCCTGGTTGAGGATCATCTGCATAATCATCATCTTCAGCATGGTTGCCGTCGTCGTCTTGAGGTTCCTTTGCAGCAAAATTCTCATACAAGCTCAAAGCCTTTGTTCGGATGGTGTTCGTATCCAAGGCTATGTTCTTCTTCCGGCAGTCGGCAATCCACACAGCTAAAGCACCTTCCATGCGTACGATCGTTTTATTACGCGTTGTAACGACTCGCTTCGCTGATCTGCTAAAGGTGATTGCAGCCGTCTTTCTAATGTTCGCCTCGTCCTTCTTGATATAGCGAACAATAGATTCGTTGATTCCAAAATGGCGCGCTGCGGCTGCGTAACTTCTACCGTCTTTTAACATATCGAGAAGCGTAACCTTCTCAGCAATCGTCATCATCCTTCGGTGGCGCTTAGGCTCACTACCAGCCTTAGTAGAAGCAGAATTCTTGGGAGGCATTGTACAGTAGGATTTTACAAAAAGTTCAACTTAAAACAGTCGCACACAGCACAGATTAAACTTCACAAACTTAAGAACGTCTACTCAGCGATACGCCGTAAGAGAAAGTGGACGACCCGGGCCCGCGAGAACCTAGATGCTGCGGGTTGGAGATGCGGGCAAAACACCAATCACAGGCTAGATAACAAAACTTGAGTTCTGATTCGTCATCTATCAGCGCTTGAACCAATCTCAACCCGTCTTATATGATGCGTAGGTTACCAACTCAAAGTACAAGATACCCCGCGTATACCGTACGTACACTATTATTAATAATAATAATAAATAATGATAATAATACAGTAATAATAATAATAATGATAATTATAATAACAATAATAATTTTATTAACAACAACAACAATAATGATAATAATAACAATAATAATAATAGCTTTGCGTATGTTATTTTATTCTTTTGTAGGATGTGTCTCTCTCTCTCTCTATCTCTCTCTCTCTCTCTCGTACGCTTATTCGAAATGTGATTTTTGCAACAAGGAATATTATTGGATGCAGTACTACTTACGTATTCATACAAAAGAATCATGGAAAAGATGCACATCTATTACATTTGTAGTACAGTAGTAGCCATCAGCAGCCTTACACCATTCTAATATGGTATGACTGCATCTGATTTGCGTTTCATGTTCGATTTAATTTTACTACATACTGCATACAGTACTGTATTATCGTATGATCGCATTCTCTTTTCGTGTTTTATTTCTTTATGTGCTGAATTATATATCATATGTAATGCAATGAACAAGCAGTAAGAGCAGATATTACTAATTACAGTATTAATGGAATTACAGGTAACGAAATATCGTATTTGGGGGTCTTCAGATTTCGCGGTATTTTCGAAATTTCCGGAAAATCCTCGATATGTATATATATATGGATTATGGAAAAAACCCGCGAAGTGGTGAATCCGCGATGGTCGAACCGCGAAGTAGCGAGGGTTCACTGTAACCGTATATTACGAACTTAAAATGCACTAGTGAATTAACAATAGCTAGCCCTTCCTTGTCTATTACTGCATACTTACTTTCGGAAGTTCTCAGTTTTCGAGAATAAAAAGCTATCGGGAAAAATTGTTTTTCATATTGCTGAAGCAATACCCCACCTACTCCTAAGTCCAAGATGTCTGTTGCAATGAAGAATTCCTTACCAAGGTCAGGAAATTTTAAGATAGAAGAACTACACAGTTCATCTTTCAAGGTATTAAACGCCTGTTGATGCTGCTCAGACCATATGAAATCTACGCCCTTCTTCGTAAGATCAGTGAAGGGAGCAGCTATTATTGAATAATTGCGTATAAAACGCCTGTAATATCCACTACAACCCAGAAATTGCTGTATTCCCTTGACATTAGTAGGTATCGGAAAGTTACAGATAGCCGATACCTTATCATGGACTACTTTAAGACCTTGGCTTGACACCGTAAAACCCAAATAGACTAATTCTGTTTTGAAAAATTCACACTTACTAATCTTTACCCTTAAGTTATGTTGTCTTAGTCTCTGTAGTACTAGTTCTAATTTACGTAGATGTTCTTCTAAGGTGTTGGAAAAGATTACAAGGTCGTCCATATAGGCATGCAATATATCCCCTAGCAAGTGTCCAAACACTATGTTAATCATTCTTGTAAATGTTATGGGAGCACAACGTAAACCAAAAGGCATCCGTAAAAATTCATAATGTCCCCTGGCTGTGCTGAAGGCTGTGTATGGGATACTATTTTCTTCTAATGATATCTGGTGAAAGCCTTTAAGTAAGTCCAAACTGGTAAAATATTTATTCTGATCTAACAAAGACAAAATATCGTCAGTACATGGCACTGGAAATCGATCAGGGATCGTCTCCTCATTTTGGCGACGGAAGTCTACGCAGATACTCCATGTTCAATCTTTTTTCGGTGCAACTCCCCCCAGATGCTGAAGCCTTGATGAGGATGGGGGGCTTAGGGATTAGCAGCTGGGTTCCGATGTTTGGTGGGAATTGCTTCCCCACTGGTCCTTAGTGCCAAGCTGTTGATCCAACTAAATTAGTCAGCACTTTCTCTTTTCCTTTTGTTTTTTCCTTTTTTCTCCCATCTCCAACTCTTGGACATGAACTTGTTATTGACTTTGGCTTATGTTTGATTATGGTTTGGCTGCCTCTTTGGATTTGACGCAGGTGGGATGGACGGCATGCCATCTCAAAAGAACTCGAGTACCTGACGTGACCGAGCGAGGGGAAAGTTTTATGTCAAACCTTTCCCTCAGTGCTGGGTCTGACGTTGACGGCCGTCATGACGCCTCAAGTGCTGAGGGCTGGGTGTATCTCTGGATATTGCCCCTAGGGCGGCCCTAATTGTAGGGATGAACCCGTCCTCTAAGTGTGGCTCCTTGGTGGGTGGGGGGAATATCCAGACGAAATTAATCTTCTTGTCATTATGGCGAACCCACCGAAACCCGTTGACGACCAATCCGCTTCCTCTCTGGTTGACTCTTCTAGGAAAATAGTTCACTCGATGGACTCGCATTCATCCAGTGTTATTACTCAGGAACCTTTCATTCCAACTTCCCCCAGATGCCAGAGAAATAAAAACTCTGGCAGTTTAAATGAATATTTAAGGGTCCTATATTGTGAGGGAATTACTCGCAATGGGAATTATGAAGAATTATATGATGATCTGAAAAAGTTTGGAGATATAACAAGAATGAAACTGCAGCTCTTCAAAGATAAACAAGAATTTGAGGCTTATGTCACTTTTAGTAACACATTACAAGCTACAAATGCTTTTCATGAAATAAGAAAGGGTAAAGTTTCTGACCTTTCTTGTCGAGTGAAATTGCATAGTATAAAAAATGTTTTAGACTCGGAATATGACTTTATACCCAAATGCTCTGCCTTGCATGAAGAAGTTCTGGAAAATACCAGAATAGTACCAGAACCAGTCTGGTATGTTGCTTCATACAAGGAGGGATGTAATAATCTGATAAAGGGGTATGAATGTATTGAAAAAAAGGTAGGCTGTATTCCACAGGGAAATTTAACACGCTATGGCCGTTGTCTGCTTATTAAAGCAGGTAACGAATCTCAAGCTGTATTATTGAATAATTTTAAAGCTTCCTCGTCAGATATAAATGAGAGTCTCTCTCCTCACCACTCTTACAACCACGCAAGAGGAATTATTTATAGTAGGGATGTAAGTGAATTTTCTGATGAAGATATACTGAAAAGATGCCCAGCTACCGTTCTTAAAGCTAAAAAACTAAAAGGGAATAATAATGCAATTTGTTTAATCTTTTCATCACATTACCAACCAGATTACATCAAGATCAGACACTTAAACATTCCGGTCAAGAAATTCCACCCACGACCAATGCAATGTTATAAGTGTTACGAGTATGGCCACATTAATGTAAAGTGTACTAATAAGAAAAGATGTTATATTTGTTCCGAATTTCATGATCCCAACGAATTCCATGATCCCAACGAATTCCATGATACCTCCGCCTATTTTACTCATGAAAAGTTTTGTTTCCATTGTGAGGGAGCTCACTCTCCCAATTCTAAACTGTGTCCTCAGTACAATCTGGAGCAATCAATAATTGAGGCTGCCAATAATGAGCATATAACTTTTGGCGCAGCAAGGAAAAAACTTAATGGTTCTAATCCAACATATGCCAGAGTTTTGTCCAATCCCGTAAAGTTAAATAATAATTCAAGGAATACTTACCCCACAGTTACTGCTGGATCTAAATATCCTGAGATTTCACCTTCTTCATCAACAAATCCCTCAAGGCCCGACAAGATTTCCAATAATTCCAGCAAGCCACAGAACTCTCATCCAGTTCCAGCTATTCTGGAAAACAATAATAGCAGTAGAATAAACAAAAAACCAAATAACAAAGTAGGCCAAAATGGTCCCTTAAAGCAAGAAGACCGTATTCCACTGCAAAACCGTTTCAACACACTTGCCACAGACAGTGCCAGCAAGGCTATAGAAAACATAGGAGAAATAGAGATGGTTGATATCGAGCCCCATAAATCAAAATGCGTGAGCAAGAAAAGAGTAATTGAAGATACAACACCACCTAAACCCAAAAAAACAAATAATATAGAATTTATACCAGATGCAATTGAAATGGATATCGAAAAATTACTAGAACTCCCAACCTCTGGACCCGAACCTAACACAGTCAATAACCACATCACTAAACAAGTGATAAACGTTGAAGTCCATAGGAATCCCAATGACCCTCAAGGAAGTGAAAGCAAGTCGAATAATAATGCACCCATTAAAGAAATAAGCCCTTCTCCAGTTCTAGGTATGACTGGAAAACTAATGCTTTCACGTAAAACAATGGCAGAAAATACAACACACAAAGTTTCATGTGGTTGTAATGATTGCTTCATGGCAGAATTCAATGACCCTAAAAATGTAAATGTACATAAGATGAATAATATAATAGATAATTTTACTAAGAACAAAAACAAAAACCAGTATGGCAAATTAGAAAGCCACAATGCTGGTTGTATGTGTGTTGACCATCTAATAAAGAAACGTGCAACAGGCACCCTCCAACTGGAAAAATTTATAGAAAAACTTAACCTTAATCCAAATGACACCCAGGAAGCTAATACAAACAAGGGTAAAACCCAGGGAGCCATACCCAAGGAACCAAATCTTGATTAAAAAACTACAACTAGCGTAGTCAAGCAGAAACCCGTCTCCAACAGAATAAGCAGAAATAATGCCTTACCCAGTGGAAATTTATCTTCTTTGCCATAACGTTCAACCCTTACATAATTCAGTGGAATATTAATGGTCTTAAAACCCGTTTACATCTAGGGGAAATCCAAAGACTATTGAAAAATTATAACCCTATTGCAAAATGCTTACAACATACTAATGATACTGTTCCTTCAATAGGAACCTACAATTTACCATCTCGCTCAATCCCTTCTCCCAATACTTTAGGGACTGCAGTATATGTTCATAATAAAGTAACTTATGATGTTTCAATATTCAACACATCAGAATTTCAATTATCTGGAGTTAGATTACATCTAAATAACAACACCTTTAATATCTATAATATGTACAATCAACCCTCTTTCAACTATGATATACAAAATCTACCTAAAGTACTCCCAAATATGCAAGAGGATATACTATTACTAGGAGACTTCAACTCCCATAACTCCATATGGGACACCAATTGTGTTGATGTTGACATAAATGGTTCAAAGGTTGAACAGATGATGAATGATCATAACCTCTGTATATTAAATGAGGCAGAGAGTAGCACTTACTATTCAAAAGCTCATGGAACCTATTCGTCAATAGATTTAACTCTGTGTTCCAATAATATTGTTGATAGGTTCGAATGGAATGTCTTAGACGACCTGTTTACCAGTGATCATTTTCCTATTTTGATTACCATATTAGGACATACACCAACTTCTTCGATTCAACGATATAATACAGATAAAGGTGACTGGGATAAGTTCAAGTTTTACACTAAGCAAGTGCCTCCCTTTGATTACTCCCAAGATCATAATAAAACAAATGATGACGTTGTGAATTTTATCACACAAGCGGCTGATAAATCGATACCTCTGACTGGCACCCGACAGTTAAAACATTCAGTCCCATGGTGGTCAGAGACATTAACCCAGCTGATAAACGAAAAGCATGCAGTTGGAAGAAAATTAGAAACCCTAAATAAGAGATTCAAACATTTGAGCACTGGTCCCCGAATGTTAGGGAATAAAATAAACAAACTGGTTGACATAGCAATAGAAATTAGAGTGTTGAAACCATATTTTAATAGGGTTTCTGCTAAATTCAGAAAGGAAGTAATTAAAGGCAAGATAATTTCATGGCAAAAATACGTGTCAAGCATATCGGATAATACTTCTGTGCAGAAGGTGTGGCAGAAGTTTAGGAAGATTAATGGCTCTTACAGCAAACCAGCGAGACACGCATTAATGCATAACGGCTCGTTAATACATGATACTCAGACAATCTCTAATATTATCGGCCATAATATTGAAAATATAAGCAGCATTGATAATTTAGATGCCCACTTTCGAGCCATTAAAAGAAGAGAAGAAGCAACACCATTGAACTTTGATACTATGGAGGATATCTATTACAATAAAAGATTCACTGAAGAGGAGTTGGAATTTGCCTTATCTAATTGTAGGTCAACAGCCCCGGGTAAAGATAAGATAAATTTCGATATGATTAGAAATCTAGCCCCTTTAGCTAAAGCATATCTATTGGATTTTTACAATCATCTTTGGACCAAACACCTATTTCCAAAGGCATGGAAACATGCAATAGTAATACCAATAGTAAAGGCAGGGAAAGATCCAAGTAATCCAAACAATTACAGACCAATTTCATTAACCAGTTGCATATGTAAATTACTTGAAAAAATGGTAAATTATAGACTAAATTGGTGTTTACGTTGCAATAATATTCTATCAACTTCTCAATTTGGCTCACAATCAAAACGATCTTCTTTGGATTCACTTTCACACTTAGAAAATTATATACGTAGAGGCTTTGAACAAAAACAGATCACAATAGCCATATTTTTTGATATTCAAAAGGCATATGATACAACGTGGAGACACTCGATACTAAAATCCTTACATCAGAATGGTTTTCGAGGACACCTTCCTATTTTTATTAGAAATTTTATTGGTGGAAGAACGTTTCAAACTCGTATTGATAACATTTACTCCGAATCTTTTAATCTTGACAGTGGTGTACCGCAAGGCAGTGTTTTAATCGGGACTCTTTTTGCATTGGCAATTAACGACATTGTTAATCAAATGCCACAAGGAGTGCAAAGTAGTCTATATGTAGATGACTTTGCAATTTACTATTCCTCCAATAGCCTGCGTCATTCACAAAGGATTCTAAATAGTGCCACTAGAAAAATACTAGCGTGGACCGCATCTGTTGGTTTTAGACTTTCGGCAGAAAAAACTCAAGCCGTAATGTTTTATAAAAATAGTAGATGGAAGCAGAACCAAGATATCAATCTAACATTGGGCAACGTACAAATCCAATTTCAAGATAAGGTAAAGTTTTTGGGACTAATTTTTGACACCCATTTGAATTGGAAAGCACATGTATCATACATAAAATCCAAATGTAACAGTGCTCTTAATTTAATGAGGAAATTATCTCACACAACCTGGGGTGCAAGGAGATCAACTTTACTAATGATGTATAAAGCATTAGTATTATCAAGAATTGATTATGGTAGCCCAATTTATGGTTCAGGATCAGAAGCAACTTTGAAATCTTTAGATCCAATACACACTCGAGGCCTGAGAATTTGTAGCGGAGCATTTAGATCATCCCCAAATCTCTCAGTTTTATGTGAAATTGGAGAACCCCCATTGTCTTTGCATCGGGATTTTGTAACCATGCGGAGTGTATTGAAAATTTTATCCACTAATTCTCCAACAAAAAAGCTTTTTAATGAGAGTGACATATTTATAAACAACCATGAACCACCATTCCCAATTAGGGCAAACAGACTTGTTATAATCAACAAACGTTAAAGTGAATCTTATCCAACCATCTTTATTTCCCCCACCTTGGATTATGACAAGGACAAGAATCTGTTCTCATCTGCTTTATTTATCAAAAAAATTCACTTATACTCCGAGTCACCACAAGCAAATTACCATAGAACATATTCAGAGAAAAGGTCCTCACTATGCAATATATACTGATGGTTCTAAATCCCCAATGGGTACAGGATGTGCTGCTGTATCTTTAGATGGAACACAACAATTATCGTTGCCAAAAGAATCATCAGTATTTACGTCAGAGTTATATGCCATTTTACAAGCAATCAATATGATTAAAACCATTGAAGATAGGAAGAATTTTAAATTTGTCATCTATTCAGATTCTCAAAGTGCCATAGTGGCCCTTAAAAACTATACTCATAGGAACCACTTGATCCTAAGAATTGAAGACCTTATAAGTAAATTATCTTCTCAGTGTGTAAGTGTCGAGTTATGCTGGATACCGGCTCATGTTGGAGTTGTTGGTAATGAAAAGGCGGATGCTGCTGCTAAAGAAGCCATTAATTTACCACAACAAAACATTAACCTCCCAGTTGGAGATTTGATTACATTATTAAGGCATTTCATATTGGAAAAATGGCAGAATATTTGGAATGATGTGCCAGAAAATAATAAATTAAGGCAAGTTAAACCGAAGGTTGCTCCTTGGGATTCCTCGACACAAAAGAACAAGAGAACAGAAGTAATTTTAGCCAGATTACGAATTGGACATTCGAGATTAACCCATGAATTTTTAATGAGTACACCTCACGGCACTGTTCCAATGTGCAGTGAGTATGATACTTTTTTATCTATTAAACATATATTTTCGGTTTGTAAAGTTTTCCAGCAAGAGAGAGAGATATGTTTTGGTCAGAAAACTTTTTCTGACATTTTTAACTGAATCAAGTAATTTTTTCTGTTTCTAGAATTTTAACCTTTTTAAGGAATTCACGTATTATTGATAAAATCTAAATTTTTACCTAAGTTTTTTACTAATTCATTTTAAATTACATAGATTTAATATATAGTTAATTATTTTTATCACTCAGATTTCATATATATATATCTACTCATCCATCTATTCACCCATATTTAGAATATTTAAAGATTATAAGTATATACTGTATATACATATATATAATTCTTTTTTTTCATTTATTTGTTTTTTCCTTATCAATTGAATTTTTGATAATCTTATAATTCTTTATATCCCGATTTTTTATTCGGGCCAGCCCTGTGAGAGTCAAGCTTGACTCATTGGGCTGGTAAAACTCCTTCTTTTAATAATAATAATAATAATTTCGGTACAACTATTAATGGAAAATTATAAGGGCTGTTCGATTTCCTAATGACTCCTTTTTCTAGCATTTTACCTACTTCATCATTTATTTCATTCTGGAATTTCATAGGGAGTCTGTACTAGGGTACATAGATAATTTTCTGCTTGACCTTTAACCTTACTTGATGCTCGATCACATCTGTTTTTCCTAAGGATCCATCCGTAGTGGAAAAAACATCATGATATTCAGTTAAAAGTCCAAAAAATTTCTGCTGAATTTCTTCGTCTTGAATGTCTTTACAGATTTTATTTTTAATAGATTGCAAAAGGGATTCATCCGCAACTGATTGAGTGTGATTAATTTCAGCGACTGTAAGAATACGATGTTTATATACTTCTACATCCAAGATATGTTGATTTTTGTGAATTACTAAAGTGTTATTTAAATGATTACAGACTTCAATATTACATTGTTGATGTGAGCCTACTGTATAAATAGCTTGTGTGACAGACAATCCGTTAGTTTTCAAAGTGTCGGAAAGGATTAATATTTCAGATCCCGGTAATGTTTTCTTTACTTGCACTATTAAATTCGAAGGTACGTTTGGCTCGATAGATTGCGTGCAAGATGATATTACGGGTGAACGAGAATTCTGTTGGGTCGCGTATATTATTTCTTTATTAGTGAGACAAGTTATTGGTTCTTCAACGTACGTCACTGTTTTATTTGTCGTCTCCTTTTTATCCAAAACTGATTTTAAGGTATATGAAGACTTATAGAATTTTCCTTTGATATACACGCCGTGCTTTGCAGGCGCTAAGATAATGTTTTGATTTCCCATAGATGGGTATCCTATAATTACAGCTGGATACATATCAATGTTTTGTACAACAACAAATGTATCGGCAAACGTGTGCTTACCGACCTTGAACTGAACATGACTTACGCCTATTACATTTAATTCATTATTTCCTATACCTGAGAGCCTTACTCTGGACTTTTCTATTGGGAAGTTCGAAAACAACAAATGATGTGTCCTCAAATCCATGATATTACGTGGAATACCAGAGTCAAAAAATAATGTAAAGGATCGGTGTTCTAAATTTACAGCATATAATGTTGGTCGTAACTCATTCTGGCTTATTATTGTATGAATTCGTTGCAAATCTACGGGCGCATGCACTGATTTATTTAATTCGGCCGTGTGTTTCATAGGAAAATATATTGCCTCACAATGATCTGTTAAAACATTAAATTGATTATTCAATACTACTGATGTTGACCTGAATGACCTTGACCCAACATCACTCTCTTCCCCACTGGAGTTAATTATGTGGTATTTGCTTTGCTCTGCACATTCTGAAAATTAGTCTAACCTTGCGAGTTCTGGTTTGACGACCCAGGATCAGCGTTATTCAAAGAACTATTTGTTTGTTTCTGATTTTGAACTACACCGACGTTTGGCTGTTTCTTCTTATTGAACTGAGGATTTTTCTTTTTATTTCCATATGGAACTGACTGTGGAATTGACTGTGCATTTCTAGGATTCTGTTGTGTCTTACGCGAGTAGCACTGACTATATGAATGAGTCGAACTATTATGTAACGAACAGAATCTCGTTCTGCAGTCGGCAATCAAGTGACCTTGACGTTTGCAATTATAACACGTCATTCCTGCAACTTGACTATTATTAACTACGTTTACTTGTTGTGGCTTTGTTTAATTTTTTGCAAAACTTGTGTAAACACGGGTTCAAGATCAGGACACTTAGACATATGTTTCTTT
>NC_090757.1:77164210-77189210 GCF_036898095.1 Palaemon carinicauda
GGTTTCTTCATATTGTTGAAGAATTGTGACGGGCAAGAGGGCTCTCGAACTTGGGACCCCCCAGATGCTGAAGACTTGAAGAGGATTGGCAGCTTAGGGATTAGCAGCTGGGCTCTAATAAACAGTGGGAAATACTTTCTCACTGGACCTCGGTGCACAACTGTTGATCCAACTAAATCAGTCAGCACTTTCTCTTATTTCTTTTATTTTCCCGTCTCCTCCTTTTATTATTATTATTATTATTATTATTATTACTTACTAAGCTACAACCCTAGTTGGAAAAGCAGTATGCTATAAGCCCAGGGGCTCCAACAGGGAAAATAGCTCAGTGCGGAAAGGAAAAAAGGAAAATAAAATATTCTAAGAAGAGTAACAACAATAAATATCTCCTATATAAACAATAAAAACTTTAACAAAACAAGAGGAAGAGAAATAAGATAGGAGAGTGTGCTCGAGTGTACCCTCAAGCAAGAGAACTCTAACCCAAGACAGTGAAAGGCCATGGTACAGAGGCTATGGCACTACCCAAGACTAGAGAACAGTGGTTTGATTTTGGAGTGTCCTTCTCCTAGAAGAGCTGCTTACCATAGCTAAAGAGTCTCTTCTACCCTTACCAAGAGGAAAGTGGCACTGAACAATTACAGTGCAGTAACCCCTTGGGTGATGGAGATTTGTTTGGTAATCTGTGTTGTCAGGTGTATGAGGATAGAGGAGAATATGTAAAGAATATGCCAGACTATTCAGTGTATATGTAGGCAAAGGGAAAATGAACCGTAACCAGAGAGGAGGATCCAATGTAGTACTGTCTGGCCAGTCAAAAGACCCCATAACTCTCTAGCGGTAGTATCTCAACGGGTGGCCTGTGCCCTGGCCAACCTACTACCTACTTGAACTTGTTTATGACTTTGGCTAGTTTGATTATACTTTGGTTGCTTCTTTGGATTTGGCACAGTGTGGGATGGAGGGCTTCCCATCTCAACCTGTGCCATTTTAGATGCCATCACCCTCTGGCAGATCCCATTGGTTGCAGACCAAGTCTGTTAAGAGTCGAGCTCCAGTGATCCTTTTGTAAGTCACCCATATTTGCAGGTATTGGGTGATGCCAGGCATTGTAGTTGCTGGAGGGAGGGGCTCACTACCCCCACTAACCAGTGTATGCCCACCTAAAGCGAGGTAGCTCATCTCTAATAGAGGACTTGTCCCCGCTGAAGCCTCTTCTCGTCTTTGGCCACTTGGGATAGGAGGATTGACATCCTCTGATAAGAGGTGGATAACCCGGCTTGCTCTTTCCAAAAAAACAACCCCCCTGTTGACGACCTGGAAAATACAAACATGGACCTCAGTACAGACAGCTCCAACTCGGGTTTTAATACTGTAACATTGGAACCTTATTCACGTTATGTAAAGAATAAGAAAACACTAGGGAAGAAGAGAGGGAGAGTGAGAAATGATAACATTACAGAAAGGTATAGAAAAGTAGAGGTATTACCTGGTCGCTATGAAGTAGTGAATTATGATTTTTTTTTATTTTAGAATTTGAAAATGGAAGAAATGAGCGTGTAAATGTTTTTAAAGCTAACGGGGGAATAGTTACTTTATGTGGAGGGCAGCCAAAAATTCTACCCCAGGGAAATGAAAGTCTCTTAATAGACACCATCACCAATACAAGCTGAAAGATTAAAAACACTTACAACATTGGATGGTCGTAGTGTCAAATGCTTTTCACACCCCACTTTCAACCAGAGTAGAGGTGTGATATATGCTCCAGAATTGCTGGACATAGAGGAAAAAGAAATTGATGATGAACTGACAAGTCAAGGAGTAGTAAAAGAAATCAGAATGAGTTAGAGAGTTGGAGAACAACATATTCCTCTTGCTACTTTGATTAAAACATTTGATCAATGCAGATTACCAAATATTAAGCAGCTGGTTGGCTATCTTTGAAGGTGAAACTATATATCCCTTCGCCATTGCGATGTTATCATTGCCAAATGTATGGTCATTTAAGCCAGAAATGCAAGGAAAAACTAAATAATAAGCCAGTTGTTTGTGCCAACTGTGGAAAAAAGTCATGGAGTATGCACAGAAAATACAAATTGCATACATTGTGGGGAAGCACACCCAGCTACATCTAAAAGCTGTATTAAGTTTATTTTTGAAAAAGAAATTCAGGCCATTAGGACCATGGGAAGGGTTACTTTTAAAGAACCTCGTAAAAGAGCTCTTGAAAAGCAGATAAGACTGTGGCAACCTTTTTCAATGGTTCTGAAGAAAAACTTGCCAAAGCACATGAACGAAAATTATATCCCCATTTCTAACATAAAGAAACATATGAGAGTAGTTAAAGAGGTTGAAAGTCCCATTGAAAATTTATATCCAGAAATTATAGAAAAATCAAAACAGATACTTAAAAATCTGAAAGATATTCAAAAGCCATCTACTCCTATTCCAAACAATAGTACAAACCTCTCTCAGGCCGTGTCCTTGCCTGATCTGATGGAGGTTCCACTTGATACCAATTTACCTGGTGAACCTGTAGTGGGGAAGGTGCAAAAACCTGACAGATCACAACCTTTTAATCGTAAAAGAAAGAGACCTCCATCTCTCTTCCCTCCTAAAATGAATATGATGTCTTGTCTGCTGTTGTTTCTGATCAACTGGAAGGTAAATTGAATAAATCAGAAATTCAAGTTGAGGTCCACCATTCTCCTCAACAATTAGATCGAAAGGACAAAAAAAAAAAAAAAAAGACAAACACAAAACCCATTATATCAAGATCCTCTCTAGAGATACCTCTGGGAGATATTGTTAGATCAAATATTGCCAATGGGAAGACCTCATCCAAGGTGTCTTCCATTTAATTTTTAATGTTTTTTATAAAAAATTAAGTTTTGTTTTAAAGTATTAATAAGAAATTGATGTTTGACATTATAGTTCATTAGTACTGAAAGGGAAAGTATCATTAGCGGTAAAGCAAAGTTTGATTTTTGTACCTTTTGTATCAGGGTTTAACAAAATTAGCTATAAAATTATAGAAATCTCGAAATAAAAAGATAGAAAGTTTAGTGTCTCTTCGTAGTAAAGAAGTTAGTAAGTTTTTTTTCTAGTAATGATATGTTAGTCATTTTTTATATATCTATTTTTTTGTGAAAAAAAAATTAATTTTTTCTTTTTTTTCAAATTAAATTAAAAATAAAGAATATGGGGTAAGAGCTTCTTATTTCAGTTTTACTAGAATAATTTTATAATGTTGTTAAGTAGGCTTAAAATCGGTCATCTTATTATAACGTTCAAGTAAATCTACTGTAAAAGTTAATTTTTATATTTCTGTTAATTTTAACTAAAAATACTAGTTAACGAATTCCTGTTAATTAAAATTTTTATTTAAGTATAGTTATAGTTTAAAAGTAGAATTAAATTTAATTTAACTTTTAATTGGTATTAGATGTTGAAAAGGAACTTGGGCAAATATAATCTTTACCTGTTTATCAAAAACATGGCTGTGTGGTTTATTGATATAGAGTCTAGCCTGCCCACTGAGTATTTAAAGGGCTGTGGTAATTTGACCGTGCAAAGGTAGCATAATCAGTAGTCTTTTAATTGAAGGCTTGAATGAACAGCTGGATAAGGGAAAAGCTGTCTTTTTTTCAAATTAGAATTTGACTTTTAAGTGAAAAGTTTTTTCCTCCATTCTGCAATGAAATTGCCAGGGTTTAAGCGCGAAATATGAAGAACTTAAGCTCCTCTTACGTGAGCACTCTCCTATAACTGTATGTCTACAGGAAAGCAAGCTTGATGCTAGTACTCCTTGTCCTCGAGAGTATGTTAGCTATAGGACACCATATGATCAACGAGCAGGGAGCCATGGGGGAAGTCTTATATACGTTGGTCGAGATGTTCCCCCAAATATCTTTGTCTATCTGTACCCCTCAGCAGGCAGTGGTTGTACAGATTAATATAGAGAGAAAATACACAATCTGTTCTCTTTACTTGCTTCCAAATTATAACATCTCATATGATAATATAGTAAAGGGGATTAAACAACTCCCTCAACCTTTTCTCTTACTAGGAGATCTTAATAGTAGACATCCTTTATGGAGTGATGTTTTGGCAAACACAAGGGTTAATATTATATCATCAACTCTGGAGAATGACGATATAGAACTCATTAATACAGAAAAGCCGACACACTTTCATGTTCAGACAGGTTCTTTTTCCTGCATTGACCTATCAGTTGCAAGCTCTGTTTTCTCGATTTTAATTGGAGAACATTAGATGATTGGCATACTAGTGATCATGCACCAACAATGGTCCACCTTTACAGAGATCGCCACGATGTAATCCTGATAAGGCGGACTGGGATAGATTTCGGGAGCTAAGTGAAATTAAAGGAAATACAGAACAGTTTGAAAGTGCTTATGATGCCATAGACTTACTTAATGGAACTCTTCACACAGCAGGAGTCAGTTCCATTCCCAAAACAACAGGGGTATTCAAACAACGACCAGTCCCCTGGTGGTCATCAGAACTAACTGCCCTGCACAGAGCCACAAGTAATTCTTTAACTCGATTACGCAGGCGCCGTACTGGGGAGAATTTAGTCATATACAAGAAATGTAGAGCACAGTTCCGTCGTGCCATGAAAGAAGCTAGGCGCCAGTCTTGGGTGTCATTTATTTCCTCCCTTAACCGTAAAACACCAGCATCATCTGTGTGGAGGAAAGTGAAAAAGATAGCAGGCAAATTCATCTCAAACCCACCACCAGAGTTAAGGGTAAATGGTCATTATATGACTACAGCAACCAAAGTTAGCAATGCCCTGGCTGACCATTTTTCAAATGTATCATGCAAATGTGTAGCAGCTCCTGGTCACCAGTTTAGGAGCATTGGAGGAAAGAAAGTTTTAAATTTTGTAACAAGAAAGGAAGAGTCGTACAACTCTCCTCTTACTGAAAAAAAATTTGATTCTGCACTTGCTACGTGTAACGATACAGCCTCTGGACCCAATAGAATTCCATATGCAATGATTAAACATGTACATTTTAATACAAAGTTATTAATTTTAAGCATTATTACTAGAATATGGCATGATCATAGTTTTCCAAGTGTATAGGAACTAGCCATTATTTTAGCCTTTTTAAAACCCAGCAAGATTTTAGCAGCAAATTATAGGCCAATTGCATTGACATCTTGTTTATGTAAAGTCATGGAGAATATGGTCATTATGGTCAAGGTAAGACTGATGTTGTACCTTGAAAAGAAAGGTATTTTATCACTCATTCAGTGTGGATTCAGAAAAATGCACTCAACGACCGATGTGTTGATACGATTTGAGTTCTCTATTTGTGAAGCCTTTGCTTCCAAACAGCACTATATGACAGTGTTTTAGACCTTCAAAAGGTATATGATACCACCTGGAGATATGTTATACTTAGAAGAATTCTTGAGTTTGGATTAAGAGGAGAGCTACCACTATTTTTTCAGTCTTTCCTTCCACATAGAGATTTTCAAGTCTGAGTGGGGGAAACTATCAGAGAGTAAATGCCAGGAAGAAGGAGTTCCTCAAGGTAGTGTGCTTAGAGTAACCCTGTTTGCACTAGCAATGAATGGGATATCCTGAGTCATTCCCCAGGATTTTCTCTCAACATAATTTGTGGATGATCTCTCCATATTTTCTGGAGCTAGAATTGCAATGGTTGAGAGAAAAATACAACTCTCAATTGATAAAATTATCCAATGGGCGGATATGAATGAATTTAAGTTCTCGACAAGTAAAACTACTATTGTCCATTTCTGAGATACTGCCGCTAGAGATTTATGGGGTCCTTTGACTGGCCAGATAGTATTATATTGGGTCCTTCTCTCCGGTTACGGTTCACTTTCCCTTTGCCTACACATACGCCGAATAGTCTGGCCTATTCTTTACAGATTCTCCTCTGTCCTCATACATCTGACAACACTGAAATTACCAAACAATTCTCCTTCATCCAAAGGGTTGCTGTACTTTAATTGTTCAGTGGCCACTTTCCGTTTGTTAAGGGAAGAAGAGACTCTTTAGCTATGGTAGGCCGCTCTTCTAGGAGAGGGATATTCCAAAATAAAACCATTGTTCTCTAGTCTTGGGTAATGCCATAGCCTCTGTACCATGGTCTTCCACTTCCTTGGGTTAGAGTTCTCTTGCTTGAGGGTACACTTGGGCACGCTGTTCCGTCTTGTTTCTCTTCCTCTTGTTTTGTTCACGTTTTTGTAGTTTATATAGGAGGTATTTATTTTAATGTTGTTACTCTTCTTAAAAATTTTATTTTTCCTTGTTTCCTTTCCTCACTGGGCTATTTTCCCTGTTGGAGCCCCTGGGCTTATAGCATACTGCTTTTCCAACTTGGGTTGTAGCTTAGCAAGTAATAATAATAATAATATACATTAAAGGTCAATGAATCCCATGTGTAAGTGAAGCTAAATTTTTAGGTTTGATATTTGATTTTAGGCTTACATGGGTTTCTTACTTGAAAGCATTAAAAGCTAATTCTGTTGATGCTCTGAATCTTTTAAAAGTATTGTCCCATACATCATGGGGGCCAGACTGCAATACTATTTTAAAATTATACAACACCTTGATTTTTTCCAGTAATAGTTATGGATGCGAAGTATACTCTTCAGCCACCCCAAGCCGGTTAAGAATATTAGATTCAATACATCATGCTGGTATTAGATTGTCCACAGGAGCGTTTAGAACCTCACCTATCCCAAGTCTCCCTGTTGATGCTGGAGAATTACCTCTAGACCTTTACCGAATGTCATCTGTTATTCGGTATTGGTTTGGATTGGAAAGACTACCTAGTTCTTATTTTTTCAAACTGCAAATATTGTAAGGCACTCAACATACTTTGAGTTGCACCCAAAATCTCCTCAACCTTATGGCTTTCGGGTGAAACAATTATTAAACAGTCTTGATATAATTAGAATTAAGGTGCTTCCATTTAAAGTATCATCAACGCCACCATGGAAATTACCTGAGGTATCTACTTATAAATACTTTATCGAGTTGAGAAGAATATGACTGACTTAGAATCCAGGTCTCTTTTTATGGAACATGTTTTAGAACATAGTGGATCGACTTTTATATATACTGATGGCTCCAAATCTGATGCTAGTGTTGGATTTGGAGTACATAGTAATTGTTTTAATTGTAGAGGTGCACTTCCTCTAAGAGCTTCCATATTTACTGGCGAGCTCTATGGCATACTAACTGCTATCTAGAAAATAGCATTGGAAAAGGAGGGTAATTTTACCATTTTTAGTGATGCAAGGTGAATTCTTCAAGCTTTAGAAGTTTTTAATTCTAGTAGCCCTCTAGTTTTAAAAATTTCAGAATGGCTTTTTATTATTGGACGGAGAGGTATAATGGTTCAATTATGTTGGGTTCCAGAACATGTAGGTGTGTGTAGGGATGAGGAGACAGATTTACTGGTGAAGAATGCTGCATCCGAGTTCCTACCAAGAAGGTATCCCATTCCCTGTAATGATTTCCTACCTAACATCAAGAAATGGTTTCGTAATATCAGGCAACAGCACTGGGATAGTCTTGATGGCAATAAGATGAGAGAGGTAACAAATATCATATCTCCTTGGAGGTATATGATGATGCCCCGAAAGTGTGAGACAAGATTCTTGTACAGTGTCCTACTATGCAAGCGACATTTTTAGATTTATTTCAGAAGCAGGTCGTCTTAAAACTATTTGAATTGTCTAATGACATCTTAACTTTTATGATTTTAAATGAATATTCTTTTATCTTTTGTATAAAATATATGATATCGGCGTCAATGTCCTTAGATGTCAAGATGCCAGAAAACTTTAAATCAATCAATCATTCGATCCACATTTGCTACATGTAATGATACAGCCCCTGGACCTGATGCAATGATTAAACTTGTACCTGATAATACTAAGTAATTTATTTCAAGCATTATTAACAGAACACCGCATGATCATAATTATCCAAGTGTTTAGGAACTAGCCATTATTTTTGCCTTTTTAAAACCCGGTTAGGATAAGTTTTTAGCAGCAAACTATCGATCAATTACATTGACATTTTGCCTATGTAGGATCGTGGAGAAGATGGTCAATGCGAGACTGATGTGTTTCCTGGAAAAGAAGGGTATTTTATCACCTATCCAGTGTGGATTTAGAAAAATTCACTCAACGACTGATTTGTTGATGCTTCTTTAGTCCTCTATTTATGAAGCCTTTGCTTCCAAACAGCACCATGTAACAGTCTTTGTTGACATTGAATAGGCACATGATACTACATGGAGATATGGGATGCTTAAAATCATTCATAATTTGGAATTACGAGGAGAGCTACCATTGTTCATTCAATCATTCATGTCGCAAATTTTTTTCAAGTTAGATTGGGGGGATACTCTATCAGAGAGAAAATGTCAGGAAGAAGTACAGTAGTTCCCCAGGCAAGTGTGCTAAATGTAACACTATTCGCACTTGCTATTATTGGAATATCCTCTGTCATTCCTAAAGATATTTTCTCAACACTATTTGTAGATAATCTCTCTATTTCAGTTGCTGGAGCCCAATGGCAATGTTGAGAGAAAATTACAACTCGAAATCGACAAAATAATTCAATGGGCTGATATGAATGGATTCATGTTTTCGACAAGTAAAACTGATGTTGTCCATTTCTGTCGTATTTGGGGAGTACATACAGACCCTAATACTGTACGTATGTACATAAAAGGCCAACGGATTCCATGCACAAGTGAAGCACGGTTTTTTGGCTTCATGTTTGATTGTAGATTGACATGGGTTCCTTACCTAAAATCATTAAAAGCCAAATGTCTTGATGCCTTGAAGCCTTTAAATGTTTTGTCCCATTCATCAAGGGGGGCAGACTGCAAAACCATTTTAAAGTTATACACGGTCTTAATCTTTTCAAAAATTAGTTATGGGTGTGAGATATATTCTTCACCCCAAGTCGACTAAAGATTTTAGATTCTATACAAGAGGAGCATTTAGAACTTCGCCTATTCCAAGTTCCTTGTTAACGCTGGAGAAATGCCGTTAGACCTGTACCGAAAGTCTTTTATTATTCAGTATTGGTTTAGGTTGCAAAGGCTTCTGATTCTGTAGCCTGTCAGACTGCAAGCTTTGTGAAACACTCGACATCCTTTTAATATGTTGGTAGGAAGTCTACATTAACAACCATAATGTTTACCTGGAAATAGATGAAGAATTGTTCGTAATTATTCCTCAGCTGATCCCATCTCTGGTCGTCAATTTTTCGGTGGGATTTAATGATACGTTGGTATTCTTAAAATACAAGTTTAATTTCTCTTGTGACTACATTACTCTGTGACAGCCAACTCCCAAGTGTGTGTGGAGCGTCATAAACAATCTGACAAAACCAAAACATTGCTAAACAACAAAAGAGCATCGCTCTCAAAAGACTTAAATCCTACTCCAGTACAAAACTATAAAGAATCACATCCTATCTTTGAGGTAATTAATAAATGCTTGAATCCTAATATCAAAATAAATCATTTCACTTATATACAAAGCATAACATGTTTTATTCATGCAATATGATGCAATGTTGCGCAATACATGTAACACTTGAAGTAAAACAGTACATTATTACAATAATACATAAGTCTCCTCCCCCTTAACTTGACATTGTAAAAATCTTTATAAATCTAATCTCTCAGGGGGCTTTCCTCTATTAATCCTATTTGGAAGCACTCTAACCTCATCTTGTACTGGTACATGAATTGGTTCTGAATCTACATTTGATGTTGGAGCATCTTGGTTAATATTTGACTCATTTGACCTAACTACTTCTTTAAGTTTCTCATCTCTAACATTCACATGCCCTACTGTATTTCTTTTTAATGGCTGTAATTGATCAACATGACGTTTTACGACATTATCACCAACACGAACATCATAATGTAAATTTCCTATCTCTCTTACAATATCTCCTGGTACCCACTTCTCTGAGTGTTTTACGATCTTACCATGACATCAGATAAAGGTAAAAAATGTCTTACATTAGGAAGCTTTACTACTTGGTTATACCCTTTATCTTCTAAATTACTTTGCAAACTTAGATACATCAAATTTAACTTGCACCTTATCCTCCTCCTCCTCAACAAATTTGAGGGTGTCACGCGTGGCGTTGTTCTATAAGACAATAAAAACTTTGATACATGCAAAAATATGTTACCTGAATTTGCTTTTCTACACTTCATATTGTGTTTAAACGTTTGAACTAACCTTTCAGCCTCTCCATTGGTAGATGGATGATAAGTTGCTGAAAATGTATGCTTTATACCAGTGACATTACAACATTCTTTAAACTCTTGTGAGGTAAATTGTGGACCATTATCTGTAACAATTCTTTCTGGAATACCATGTGTAAAAAAAATTTGCATTAACTCTTTTTTTTTTTTTGTGGCATAAGACGTTGTTGACTTCATAGGTATGATTTCTGGCCACTTACTGTAAGCATCTACTACTATCAAAAACAAGTAATTTAAAAAAGGACCTGCAAAATCTATATGCACTCTTTGCCATGGATACCTGGGTAACTCCCACGGGTGCATTCTAGCAAATTGAGGATTGTTCTGTTGCATAACACAATTCATACAATTCTTTATATAAGATTCCACATCTTTATCTACACCTGGCCACCATACAAAAGTTCTCGCAATTGACTTTGATCTTACAATACCTTTGTGATCAGCATGTATTTCAGACAAAACCTTATTTCTCAGTGAATTAGGAATAACTACCCTTGAACCTCTCATCACTATTCCTTGTGTTACACTCACTCAGTTCATACCATATATCCTTATACGGTTTACAATTTTCCTCTTTTCCACATAAGTCCCTACCTGTCATTAAACTCTCCAAAACCTTACTAAGTACTGGGTCTCTCTTGGTACTGTGTGCTACATCTTTTGCAGTTATTGGTACATCATATACAGAAATTAACAGAACACTGTCATCATACTCCTCTGGAGCTTTGTCTACGGGTAATCTGGATAAAGCATCTGCATTACCCATGTTTGATGTTGGACGGTATTCTATATCATAGTGGTACGCTGCTAACGTAATTGCCCAACGTTGTAGTCTTGCAGCTACCAACGTAGGTAAACCTGCTTTTGGACCCAATATTGCTAATAAAGGTTTATGATCTGTAACAAGTGTGAACTTTTTCCTACCATAAAGATACATATGGAATTTTTTAACTCCATAAACTAATGCTAAACCTTTCTTTTCTATTTAAGAGTAATTCCTTTCTACCTTGTTCAATACTCTAGAAGTGAATGCAATTGGTTTTTCTGTTCCATTTGGCATTACACGAGATAATACTGCACCCAAACCTATGTTTGATGAATCACATACTAATTTAACTGGTAAATCCATTTGATAATGTACTAGGAATGTAGGTGATGTTATTTCCTGTTTGATTCTTTCAAAAGATTCCTGACACTTTTGTTCACTTCCATTCTACACCCTTATTCAACAGATTATATAATTGATGTGATAAAATGTTACTAAACCTAGAAATGATTGTAACTCCTTAACATTTTCTGGCACTTTGTTGATTGTACAGCTTTAATCTTCTCTTTAGTTTTGTGAATACCTTTGCCATTTATTACAAAACCTAAGTATTCCACTGAGTCAACTTCTAAAAGATATTTGCTCTTATTTACTCTAATATGTTCCTTCAACTTCTTCAGAACTGTTCGCAATCTTTCTCTATGTTCTCTTGTGTCTTTACCAGCAATTAAAATTTCATCTATAAAAATGAATACTCCTTGCATTCCAGAAAAAATCTTATCCATAGTTTATTGCCATATAGCTGGACTACTTGCAACTCCATAAGGTAATCTCTTTGGTCTAAACAAACCTAAGGATGTATTTACTGTGCATAACTCTTGTGAAGTTTCATCTATGGGAAGCTGTTGAAATGCTTGTCTTAGATCTAATTTAGAAAAAACACTGCATCCTGACATAGTTGCAAACATGTCTTTCGGATTTGCTAAGGGATGTTGAGCTACTTGAAGTTGTGGATTCAACGTTACTCTTTGTAATCTCCACATAACCTAACCTGTCCACTTTCCTTCACAATAGGAACTAATGGTGTAGCCCAATCTGAATATGAAGCCTTTTCCCAGGAACCGTCATTTTCTAATCTCTTGATTTCTGTTTCAACTGCACTTTTCAATGCATACGGTACTGGTCTGGGAGCACAAAATCTAGGAGAACTGTCAGGTTTCAAAACTAAAATTGCCTTTGCGTTCTTTACTGTACCTACTTCATCTTCAAATGCGTCTTGAAACTCTGATATGATATTATCCACAGATATTTCATTTTTGTGTTCATCTTGTCTACCTGTAATCTTCAAAATACTAGGCCAATCTAACTTCAAATACTGTAGCCAATCTAAACCTAGCAAAGTTTGTCCATTACCTTTTACTACTGCTAATGGCATTCTCTCTAATTTCTGTTTGTACTGTACTTCTACGTTTGAAACACCCATTACCTGAATATCGAAACCATTATAACCTTTTAAAACTCTGTTTGTACCTTCTAATGACAAATTAGGAATGCTTTAGCCGTTTTCTGAGACATAATTGATACGTCGGCTGCTGTGTCTATTTACATCAAAATTAGTTTACTATTTATGATTACTTCTACCATGATATGTTTCTTTGCACATTTGTTGATGGAATTAATGCGAAACGCAAAATCAGTTTCTTATCTAACCTAATTATCAAGAACATTTTCCGCATTATTCTCTTGACCAATAGTATCAACTGTAGCATTTATTTTCGGAGTTCTGTTTAGGGAATCTACAAGCAGTTGCAAAATGACCCATCTTTCTGCAATTCTGGCATGTCTGTCCAGTAGCAGGGCATTTCTTTGCTTCGTATGCAAGATGATCAGTTTTACCACACCTATAACACTTGGGTTTTTCCTGTTGTTTCTGTGTATAAGCCTGATTCTGATATTTATGAACAGTGTTAGGCACTTTTCTATGACTAGGCTTTGACATATTCCTTCTCTGATTCTCATTGGTTTTCCACTTAGAACCTACTGTATTAATTTTAGAATTTTCCATTCTATTGCTTGTTGAACTACCTATTATGTTACTTTTCCTATTTGATGTTTCTAAAGCTCTGCCTGTTACCAATACTTTTTCTAATGTTAAATCCTTATATTGCAATAATTTCTTTCTTAGCTCTTGTGATGTGCAATGTGCAATAACTTGATCTATGATAACATTTTCTAACTCTAGAAATTCACATGAAACAGCTAAATTCTTTAGTCTAGTCACAAATGTATCTAAACTTTCATTTTCTTTCTGATACGCCTGTGCCGTAAATTGGTATCTTTCAAAATATTTATTGACCTGAGGAGCAAAATATGTGGTAAGAGCCTTAATTGCAGCTTCACTTGTGTCATCTGTAGACTGCAATGTCTTAAACACTTCCCGAACTTCCCTATCTGCTGTATGAAGTAATAATTCCTTCTTTTGGGCATCTTTCATGTTCCCTAATGCTTCTAAATAAATCTTAAATTCCTCACACCACTGTTGCCATCGTGTTGCAACAGAATTGGGCTCAGCTGTGATGCTAAATCGTTCAGGATGTTCAATGTCAAAAGGCATTTTCTATGCTTACCTTATTACCTACAATAGGTTACTGTTCTAAAGTCACTTTGTATCCTACCCAACCTTACAATATACTTTTTTAGTCTTGTTTGCATTGATGAAATTCCTCCGTTCTGCTGCTTGGAAAATCTTCATTGGGCTTTCTCTCCTGCTTGTGGCCACTGATCTACAGAGGCTCCTTTTCTTCTGATTACCATCAATCTACAAAAGCCCCTATGTTTCTTCTGCGTGTGTTCATCCTTCTGAGCGTCGCCAATTAATATGTTGGTAGGATGTCTACATTAACAACCATAATGTTTACCTGGAAATAGATGAAGAATTGTTTGTAATTATTCCTCAGCTGATCCCATCTCTGGTCGTCAATTTTTCGGTGGGATTTAATGATACTTTGGTATTCTTAAAATACAAGTTTAATTTCTCTTGTGACTACATTACTCTGTGACAGCCAACTCCCAAGTGTGTGTGGAGCGTCATAAACAGTCTGACAAAACCAAAACATTGCTAAACAACAAAAGAGCATCTCTCTCAAAAGACTTAAATCCTACTCCAGTACAAAACTATAAAGAATCACATCCTATCTTTGAGGTAATTAATAAATGCTTGAATCCTAATATCAAAATAAATCATTTCACTTATATACAAAGCATAACATGTTTTATTCATGTAGTATGATGCAATGTTGCGCAATACATGTAACACGAAGTAAAACAGTACATTATTACAATAATGCATAACTTTGAGATGCACCCGAAATCCCCTCAACCTTATGGTTTTTGGGTGAAACAATTGATCGACAGTCTTGATGCAGTTAGAAGTAAGGTGCTTCCATTTAATGTATCATCAATGCCATCATGGAAATTACCAGAGTTATCTTTCTGTAAATATTTCATTGATGTTAAAATAATATGACTGACATAGAAGCCAGGTCTCATTTTATGGAACATGATGTTGAACATAAAGAATCGACTTTTATATATACTGATGGCTCCAAATCTGATGCTGGCGTTGCATTTGGAGTATATAGTAATGCTTTTAATTGTAGAAGTGCACTTCCTCTAATAGCTTCTATATTTACGGCCAAGCTATATGGCATACTAACTGCTGTCGAGAAAATAGTGTTACAAGACGAGGGCAATTTTACCATTTTTACTGTTGCAAGAAGTGTCCTACAAGCTTCAGAAGTTTTTAATTCCAATAACCCTTTAGTTTTCAAGATTTTAGAGTGGCTTTTAATTATTGGTATGAAAGGTGTAACAGTTCGATTTTGTTGGGTTCCAGCACACGTAGGTGTGTCTGAAAATGAGAAGACAGATTCACTGGCAAAGAATGCTGCATATGAGTTGCTACCAAGATGGTAGCCCATTCCCAGTAATGATTTTTTTTACCTACAATCAAGAATTTTATTGATAATGATTGGCAACGGCATAGGGATGGTTTACTTGAAAATAAGATGAGAGAAATAAGTAATGTTATATCTCCTTGGAGGTATAGCGGGATGCCCCGAAAGTGGGAGACTACTCTTTGTCGTGTCTGCATTGGTCACTCAGTTGACACACAAGCTTTTGCTGGCTGGCCAACATCAACCATGTTGCGACAACGGTTTGGTACCATTGACAGTCAGGCATTTGTGGACCGAATGACTCATATAGAGTAATGAAAGAAATAGATATCTGTTCGAGGCTCAAGGTGAGGATGGCAGGTTCATCCTTGCCAAGATTCTTTGACATGGTGTCCTACCATGCTTGTGGTATTTTTAGCCTTTTTTCAGAATCAGGTCTTCTGAGAGATATTTAAATTTTAAAATGACACCTTTGCTTTTATGGTTTTAATTGAATATTTTTTTTGTTTATTTTTTTATTTTTACAATAAACGATATCGGCGTCAATGACCCTAGATGTCAGAATCCCCAAAAAACCTCAAACCAATCAATCAATCGCGCTTCATAGTCCTCAGCCATGTAGGCCAGGGTTTTCCAACTCTTCTATTGCCTTGTGGAGCCCAACTGAACGTTTGGTGAACTAATCTCTCATGGGGAGTGCGAAGAGCATGCCCAAACTATCTCTATCTACCCCTTATCATGATCTCATCAACATATGGTACTCAAGTAATCTCTCATAGTTTCATTTTTAATCTTGTCTTGCCATTTAACTCCCAATATCCTTCTGAGGGCTTTGTTCTTAAATATACCAAATATATTGGAGATAGTTTCATTGTCATACCATGACTCATGTCCATAGAGTAACACCTATCTCACTAAACTGATATATAGTCGGATTTTGATATGTAATCTCAGGCGGTTTAATTTTCAAATTTTACTTAACCTAACAATTGTCTGATTTGCTTTTTTTCAATTTTTCACTAAACTCTAATTCTAAAGACCCTGTATTGGAAATCATAGTTCCTAAATACAGTAATACCTCGACATACGATTGTCCCAACATATGAGAAATTTGAGATTTGAGGAAAGTTTCAAGCAAATTTTTGATCCGAGATAAAAGACAAATTTGAGATACGAGAAGCTCGCTCTTTCACATTGGATCTCCGTCGCGTATAGTTATCTCCAAGCATCGGCAGTAGTGTTTGCACTTTTTATGTGTTTTTTGCATTAATCAGTACAGAATTAAGTGAATAAGCTATGGGTCCAAATTATGTGAGTGCAAACAAGGGTAGTGAAAAGAAAAAGCGTATGGTGACAATCGAGATGAAGCATGAAATAATCGAAAAACATGAGAGTGGTGTACAAGTGACTGAGCTGGTTCAGTAATGAGAGGAGTACATCAACAATATGTACCATCCTAAAGCAGAAGGATGCTATAAAGACCACCAAGCCTTCCAAAGGACTAACCATCCTTTCCAAGCTACGCAGTGATGTTCATGATGAGATGGAGAGGCTTCTTTTATTATGGATAAAGGAGAAACAGTTGGTGGACGATAGCATGACCGAGACGATCATCTGTGAAAAGGCCAGTGGAATTGACGATGACTTGAAAGGAAAGCAAGCAGCTGAGAGAGGGGAGACTTCGACGCCAGCGGAATCTACTCTGAGTTGAAAGGAAAGCAAGCAGCTGAGAGAGGGGAGAAGACTTCGACGCCAGCGGAAACCTTCAAAACTAGTCGTGGCTGGTTGGATAATTTCAAAAAATGGACTGGGATACACCCTGTTGTGAGGCATGGGGAAGCAGTAAGTTCCGACTCGAAAGCCGCGGCGGACTACGTCAAAACCTTTGCCTCAGTTATCGCAGAACAAGGATACATTCCCCAAGGGTTCAACTGTGATGAAACTGCCCTTATCTGGAAGAAGAGGAGGACATTCTTCACGGCAGAGGAGAAGAGACTACCGGGCCATAAACCCATAAAGAACCGTCTAGCTCTAGCCTTGTGTGCCAATGCCAGTGGTGACTGTAAGGTCAAGCCACTGCTGGTGTACCACTCAGTAAACCCACGTGCTTTCAAGAGCCAAAGGATCTTGAAAGAAAAACTGCAAGTGATGTGGAGCGCTAATGCTAAGGCTTGGGTTACGCGGCATTTCTTCACAGAATGGGTTAATCTGTGCTTTGGTCCGGCAGTCAAAAAATAATTGGCTAAGAAAAGCCTGCCAATGAAATGTCTCCTGGTCCTCCACAATGCCCCTGGTCACCCTCCTGGTCTTGAAGAGGACATTCTTGATGAATACAGGTTCATCAAGGTCTTTTATCTCCCACCCAACACCACGCCACTCTTCCAGCTCATGGACCAACAAGTAATTTCCAACTTTAAAAATCTGTACATGAAGCATTTGTTCAAGAAATGCTTTGATGTCACAGACAATGCCAATCTCACCCTTTGTGAAATTTGAAAGGAACATTTCAATATCGTCCATTGCTTAAAAATTATTGACGATGCATGGCAGGGTGTCACATGAAGAACTCTTAATTCAGCATGGAAGAAATTGTGGCCAGCTTTCGTCGCTGAGAGGGACTTTGAAGGGTTCGATACACCAGACCCTGATGAACCGGAACCAATTGTGGTGGATGAAATCGTGTCTTGGAAAGTCCGTGGGGCTGGAGGTAGATGAGGCAGACATGAACAACCTTGTCGAGGATCATCAGGAAGAGCTCACGACACAGGAATTGATCGAGCTCCAGGAGATGCAACATTCGAAGGTGTTGCAGGAGCTCAGTCGCAAGGAGGAGGTGGAAGAGGGGGACCGCCTTTCTATAAAGGAAATCAGAGACATGTTAGCGAAGTGGTAGGAGTTTTCTAATTTTTTTGAAAGGAGGCACCCTGACAAGTTGGCGTGTGGTTGTGCGTTAGCCTTTTGTGACGACACTTGTGTACGTCATTTTCATAACATTTTGAAGGGGAGACAAAAGCAAACATCCATAGATAGGTTCCTTTTAAAAAGGCCGGCAAAAAGTGAAGGTGAAAGTGAGGCAAAAAGAGTCAAGCCAGAAGAAGAAAAGTAGAAAACTAAAAATGAAAACAAAATTAGAGTTAAGTTTAGTGTAACGTAAGATCAACATTTATTTTTTTTTAAGTGTGTGTACAGTAAGCTAATTTCATTTAAGTTAAATTTAAAGTAAGTTATGTTACGTAGTGTTACATAAGTGTAGCGTACCGAACGTGTTGCCATCAAGTGTCTCTCCTCCCTTTTCTCTCTTCCTCCTCCTCTGCACACACCCGCCATTAGCCGCTACCATCTGTCTCGAAGGTAAGAACTCCATAATAATGTCACATTTTATTGCAGATCATAACCAGTACATAGGTATTTGTTATTTTGTGAGCGTAGGTTGTGAATTAGAACAAGTAAAAACATAGTGTTTTTTCAGAGTGGAACTAATTAGATTTTTTTTAGTATATAGGAAAAATTGATCCGAGATACGAGCAAATTGACATACGAGCTCGGGTCCCGTAACGCATTAAGCTCGTATCTCAAGGTATTGCTGTACTTAAATGATTCTACCTCATTAAGAGGAGCATTTGAAAAAATAGTTTTGTATTAATAACTCCTGTGTTTTTCCATGAATCAGTTTGAAATTTTGGGCATGGGTTAGTTTATGTATAGCGAAAAAGTTGGTATTCATATTTTCTATGCCTGCCCCCCCCCCCCTTTTCACTGGTACCCCTGCCCTCCCTAAAATTCTTTTAAAAAAACTCTGCTGTAACTGTTGCAACTCAAGAGCTGAAATTTGTGGTAGAAAGATATTAGATAAGATAATAAAGTAAGAGCGATTTTTCTTTTTATCATTATTTTGTTTTTTTACAATTTTTTTTTTATTTTTAAAATCTTGGATCAATATCTTGGAAAAAATAATCCCTAAATTTTTTTTGGGACAGACTGAAAAAATCTCTATTTTCATAGACAATTTATTTAGCTTTCTTTTGCTTTTTGTTTCACTGAGATTGGTAAATTCGTTACGTCTGTGTTTCCATTTGAAGGTCAATAAGTAAAGTTTCGAGAAATCTGCCTCCAAAGTTTTGGGATGATATTTTTTGCTTGTCTGTCCATTTATTTGCTTGTTGTCATATATTTTGAGGATTTTATAATAAATTCTATGTTATATCATATTTGTGCTATTTATGATTATTATTTTATGTATAATGTATTATATTTTATATACTGTACTTAGGCTCCTGGTCCCCATCTTTTCTCTCATGGAAAGAGTATTATCCCAAATTTTGGTGGATGTCAGAGATGCCTACACTCTCTCTCATGGAACGTAGATGTTGCATACATTTTTTTTGGTCTTGGCCTTGTTACATCTTAACAAGGATATATTTAAAGCCAAAAGAAATAACTCTGCGAAAGCAAGAGTCAAAACACGGGAGCGGTTGAAATGATATCTTGCAGATTTGAATTCTGAGCTGCTACCGGCAGTCATTTTGTATCATTCCTTCACTCAAGCACCTCTACGTTATTGTTGCAGCATAATATTGCCATATAAGGCAATTATATATTATTTTATAGCTAAATTGAAATTGTTACCGATAAACTGTAAGTTACTGTTAGATTATACAAAAGAATGCACTTTTCTCAATGATAGTAGGATTAGGATTTTGTCTCATATCTCCAAAACTAGTACGAATCTTTTAATAGATTTTTTTTTTTTTGAGAATATAGACAAAAGGTGTACGAGTCCTTATGTGAAATGTCTCAGAAAATTTTACATTTTTATTTTTCGGCAAATGCTCCCCTTAATCCTTTCTCCTTTCAATGACATTTCATCTTCAATTGCATAGTCCGTTCTCATAATCTCTGTTTTTCTTCTATTCATCTTCAGCCCAATCTCTTGTGATATTTCATACATTCTGGTAAAGGAGCATTGCAAATCCTGTGATGTTCTGCTAACAAGGACAGCATCATCAGCATACTCTAGGTCTGCTAAATTCCTATCACCAATCCAGTCCAATCCTTATCCACCGTCTCTTGACTGTTCTATGCATCACAAAATCTATGAGGAGGATAAGCAACATAGGTGACAACACATTCCCTTGGAATACTCCGCTGTTCACTGGAAATTCATTTGATAAGACTCCATGTACCCTCCCAGAGAAAGCCAAAACCACCAAAGTGGCTTGTTGCTCAATCAAAAGGGAGTACTGGAAATTATTTCAAGATATGTAAATTTCTTCAAAAGAAAGTAGGTACCATCGCACCAGGAGATATATCTCGGTTTGGAAAGATCAGTTTCCTAATAAGTGCCAAATTAGAAACTCAATCTGTTATACTTTGCAATTTAAATACAGAGAATGATGACATAAAGCTGGATGTGAAACCCCATCTAAACTCCAGTTATGGAAGGGGAGTAGTTTTTAATAGAGACTTATATGAGTTTACAGAAGAGGAGATATTGGCCATGTGTCCTTTAACTGTGTGGAAAGTGCATAAAGTCCCTGGAACGTCAATGATTATCCTGACTTTCCAGGATGCTGATGTGTCTTTCCACATTTACTTAAAAAATTAACGAATTAAAGTTTGAACTTTTAAGCAGAAGCCGCTGCAATATTTTAATTTATTTAGGTATGGGCATCCATCTAAAGTTTGCAAGAATGATACAATGTGTAGTACTTGCTCCAGTGTTTACCATGGAGAATGTACACTAGAGGCCAATTGTATAAACTGCAATTTGAATCACAAATCTACTGATAGGAACTGCCAGCAATATAAGTTGGAAGAGGCTGCTCTCAATAAATCCAGTATCGAACACATAAGTGTGGGGCATGCCAAGAGACTATTCAGTAAGCCAGCAATTTATGCAAAAGTATTGAAATCAGGAGAAAAAATGAGGCAGGAGACATCCAACCCACCTAATACTGTCTCTATTCCTCAGCAAAGAAATTTGCCATCTTCTGATAGAATTCTAGAGGATAAGGCAAGAATATCACGTAAGACTTGCTCAACTATAGTAAACCTTTGTCCCCCACTACAAAGGATAATACTAACCTCTCTCAGGCTATATCTTTGCCTGATTTGTTGAAGGTTCCACATAAAACAGTGTTATCAGGTGCACCTGTAGTGGGGAAAACATCAAAACCTAATAAATCACCACCTGTCAATAGGAAAAGAGAGAGACCTCCATCTCTCTCACCCCCATCCATTAAAAACACCAAAGTTATGACATCAAATAGATATAATGTTTTGCCTGTTGATATTTCAGATAAAGAGGAAAACTTCTTGAATCAATCAAAAATTCAAGTTGAGGTCCACCATCCCCCACAAGATTTAGGTAAGAACAACACTAAAAAGGCTAATATAAAACCTAACTTATCAAGACCCAAACTTAAGAAGCCAACAAAAAATATTGTCAAATCAAAAACTGTCAATGGGAAGACCTCATCAAAGATGGCTTCTACAAAATGATACATAGTTTTTTCATCCATTTTGCAATGGAATTGTCAGAGTTTCAGGGCCAAATATGAGGAACTTAAGCTCTTAATTCACGAGCATTCCCCCATAATTGTATGTCTACAGGAGAGCAAGTTTGATGCTAATACCCCTTTTCCTCGCGAATATATTAGTTATAGGACACCTTATGATCACGGAGTAAGGAGCCATGGCGGAAGTCTCACATACGTTCGTCGAGATGTTCCCCAACTACCTTTATCTGTCCGTACAACTATGCAGACAGTGGCTGTACAGGTTGATATAGGGAGAAAATACACAATCAGTTTGCTGTACTTGCCTCCAAATGATAATGTATTGTATGCTGATTTAGTAGAGGTGATTCAACAGCTCCCTCAACTTTTTCTTTTACTTGGAGATTTGAATGGTAGACATCCTTTGTGGGGTGATGTTTTAGCAAACACCAGGGTCATTATTATCTCATCAATTGTGGAAAACAAGGATATAGGACTACTTAATACAGGAGAGCTCACACACTTCCATGTTCAGACTGGTACCTTGTCTTGCATTGACCTTTCAATTGCAAGCTCTAACTGCCTTCTTGATTTCGATTGGAGGACATTAGATGATTGGCGTACTAGTGATCATGCACCAACCCTTATAAAGACCAACAAGGGTCCGCCTTTACAAATATCGCCATGATGGAATCTAGACAAGGCAGACTGGGTTAAATTTCGTGAGCAAAGTGAAATAGAGGGCAGTACAGAGCAGTTTGAGTGTTGATGATGCCATAGACTTACTGAATGGAACTCTTTATAAACCAGGAATCAATTCTATTCCCTAAACCACAGGACTATTCAAAAGACGACCAGTCCCGTGGTGGTCTTCAGAATTAACAGCCTTGTACAGAGCCACCAGAAAATCTCTTGACTACATTGCATAGACGCCATACGGACGAAAATTTGATAACTTACAAAAAGTGTAGAGCACAGTTCCGTTGTGCCATGAAATAAGCTTGACGCCATTCTTGGGTGGCTTTTGTTTCCTCCATTAATTGTAGAACACCAACATCTTCTGTATGGAGGAAAATAAAAAAGATTGCCCGCAAATTTACCCCAAACCCACCACCAGTGTTGAAAGTGAATGGTCAGTATGTGACTGAGGCAAATGAAGTTAGCAATGCCCTGGCTGACCACTTTTCAAATGTATCACGCAAGAGTGTAGCAACTCCTGGTCACCAGTACAGGAGCATTGAAGAAAAGAAAATTTTAAATTTTGCAACAGGAAAGGAAGAATCGTATAATTCTCCTTTTACTGAAAGAGAACTTGATTCCGCACTTGCTGCATGTAACAATACAGCCCCTGGACCCGATGGAGTTCCATATACAATGGTTAAACATGTACATTTTAATACAAATTTATTTATTTTAAGCATTATTAATAGAATATGGCATGATCATATTTACCCTAGTGTTTGGGAACTAGCCATTATTTTAGCCTTTTTAAAACCCGGTAAGGACAAGTTTTTAGCAGCAAACTACCGACCTATTGCATTGACATGTTCATGTAAAATCATGGAGATGATGGTCAATGCAAGACTGATGTGGTACCATGAAAAGAAGTGTATTCTATCACCAATTCAATGTGGATTCAGAAAAAAAGACTTGTCCTCTATTTGTGAAGCATTTGCTTCCAAACAGCACCATGTGACAGTCTTTTTTTACCTTGAAAAGGCATATGATACCACTTGGAAATATGGTATACTTGAAATAATTCATGAATTGGGATTGAGAGGAGAGTTGACACTATTTATTCAGGCATTTCTTTCAAATAGAGTTTTTCAAGTGAGAGTGGGGGAAGCTCTATCAGAGAGTAAGTGTCAGGAAGAAGGAGTTCCTCAGGGGAGTATGCTGAGTGTAACCCTTTTTGCACTAGCAATTAATGGGATATCCTCAGTCATTCCCCGGGATGTTCTCTCAACATTATTTGTGGATGATCTCTTAATATCATTTGCTGGAGCTAGAATGGCAATGGTTGAGAGAAAAATACAACTCTCAATTGACAAAATTATCCAGTGGGCCGATATGAATGGATTTAAGTTCTTGACAAGTAAAACTACTATTGTCCATTTTTGTCGTATCCGGGGAGTACATCCAGACCCGGATATATACATTAAAGGTCAACGAATACCATGTGCAAGTGAAGCTAAATTTTTAGGTTTGATATTTGATTGTAGGCTTACATGGGTTTCTCAATTAAAAGCATTAAAAGCTAAATGTCTCGAGGCACTGAATATTTTAAAAGTATTGTCCCATACATCATGGGGGCAGACTGCAATACTACTGTATTTTGAAATTATACAAGGACTTGATTTTTTCCAAAATCAGTTTTGGATGTGAAATATACTCCTCAGCCACCCCAAGCCGGTTAAAGATATTAGATTCAATACATCATGGTGGTATTAGATTGTCCACAGGAGCATTTAGAACCTCACCTATCCCAAGTCTCCTTGTTGATGCTTGAGAGTTAACTCTAGATCTTTACCGAGTTTCTGCTATTATTCAGTATTGGTTTAGATTGCAAAGACTCCCTAATTCTTTAGCCTTTTAGACTGCAAGCCATGTAAATCACTTCCATTCAAGGTATCATCGTCTCCATGGGAATTACCAAAGATATCTTTTTGTAAATATGTTTTTGGAGTTAAGAAGAATATGACTGACTTAGAATCCAGGCCTCTGTTTATGGAACATGTTGAAGAACATAGGGGATCGACTTTTATATATACTGATGGCTCCAAATCTGATGCTGGAGTGGATTTGGAGTACATAGTAATTGTTTTAATTGTAGAGGTGCACTTCCTCTAACAGCTTCAATATTTACTGCCGAACTGTATGGCATACTAACCAGTGTTGAGAAAATAGCATTGGAAAAGGGGGGTAATTTTATCATTTTTAGTGATGCAAGGAGCGTACTTCAAGCTTTAGAAGTTTTTAGTTCTAGTAACCCTCTAGTTTTAAAGATTTTGGAATGGCTTTTTATTATTGGAAGGAGAGGTATAATGGTTCGATTTTGTTGGGTTCCAGCACATGTAGGTGTGTGTGGGAATGAGAAGGCAGATTCATTGGCGAAGAATGCAGCATCAGAGTTGCTGCCAAGAAGGTATTCCATTCCATGTAATGACTTCCTACCTAACATCAAGAAATTGCTTTGCAATAAATGGCAACAGCACTGGGATAGTCTAGATGGGAATAAAATGAAAGAAGTAACAAATGTCATATCTCCTTGGAGGTATGACATGATGCCCCAAAAATGGGAGACGTCTCTTTGTCGTCTCAGTAATGGTCACACGAGTTACTGCTGAAGGGCCAACACCAACCATATTTTTGACGACTGTTTGGTACCTCTATCAGCGAGGCATTTGTTGACCGAATGTCCCAATTATAATAACTTGATTAATAGATATTTATTTGAGGCTCGAGGTG